>NC_133326.1:743817728-744066558 GCF_042186555.1 Aquarana catesbeiana | reverse complement strand
ATGCGCTCATAACCCCCCGTGTCCTGTCCTCAATGATATGGAATGTACAGGTAAGTCACAATCCCTCGTACTTTCTGGATGGGAGGGGCTGGGGAAGGGTTGTCAGGGATTCTATTGGGCCTTGAAGATGGTTTCCTCTTCTTCAGAAAGTGATTGTAAAGAAATGGGGGGACTCCAGTTACCTCTGGAGCCGGGACTTCCAATAGTCTGCGGTGTGTCTGAGACCTGGAATGGTCCATGAATGGTCCATGTACTGCTGCTAGAGGGACTGGAGAAAGAGGGGCGTCCTCAAACGTTATCCCATGTGGACACTCCGAGTAGTCTATCCATCGGTTCATATCCACCACAAACCTGCAGAGAGACTCCTTATACATTTTCCTCAGCTTATTAACCTCCCTGGCGGTTTTCCCGAGTGTGGCTCGGGGTTCAATTTCAGTCCCAGTAGCGGTACCCCCGAGCCACACTCGGGATTACATTGCAGGAATGCTGTGCGGCGTTACCTTGTCCCCAGGATCCTACGATGCCCCCCCCCCCCCCCGCTGTGTCTGCAGTCTCTGTCCTCCTCAGAATCCTCTCTGTGCCGGGCTCCATTCCCTGCGAACGTCGCAACGCACGGGGGCGGAGCCTGGCGGCTAATTAAAAAAAATGTAAAAACCATAACACATACAGTACTGTAATCTTACAGATGACCTATGAAATGATTTCACATCCCTTTTGTCCCCAGTGCTTTGTCCAATGCCCTGCATGCAGTTTTATGTGATATATATTGTTCTTTCTGCCTGGAAACTGGAGATTGTCCATAGCAACCAAAAACTGTCCCTTTACGTCAAAAGTGACTTTAGACAGCCAGAAAACAGCGATAGTAAATTAGAATAATTAGAATTGAGCGATAGTGAATCGTGGGGAAATTTATTTTACTATTATTATTATATTATTTTATTTATTTATTTATTTATTATATTATAATTTATGTTTTTGTGTTTCAAACGTCATCATCCCCGGGATATCTACTAGACTTTTGGTGGACAGATCTAAGTGTGTTATTGTTAAGAATTACAGGCCTACAATATAAAACGCCAAATTTCCATGCAAAATAATTGTACCGCTTTCAGCACCTAAAATCTGAAATAATCATACCGCCAGGGAGGTTAAAGAGAACTATGTTAAGGGGGGCAGAGCACAATACTTTGGGGGGGGGGGGGGGCTTGGGGATGCAGAGGACACAGCATTGGGGTTGAGAGGACACTGCTATGTGGGGGGTGAGTGATGGGAAGGGGGGCAGAGCACAATACTTTGGGGGGGGGGGGGCTTGGGGATGCAGAGGACACTGCAGTGGGGGGCAGAGGACACTGCTATGTGGGGGGGTGAGTGATGGGAAGGGGGGCAGAGCACAATACTTTGGGGGGAGGGCTTGGGGATGCAGAGGACACTGCATTGGGGTTGAGAGGACACTGCTATGTGGGGGGTGAGTGATGGGAAGGGGGGCAGAGCACAATACTTTGGGGGGGGGGGGCTTGGGGATGCAGAGGACACTGCAGTGGGGGGCAGAGGACACTGCTATGTGGGGGGTGAGTGATGGGAAGGGGGGCAGAGCACAATACTTTGGGGGGAGGGCTTGGGGATGCAGAGGACACTGCAATGGGGGGCAGAGGTCACTGCTATGTGGGGGGTTAATGATTAGAAGGGGGGCAGAGTGCACTGCTGGGGGGGCCTGGGGATGTAGGGGACACTGCAATGGGGGGTGATGTAATGGAGGCAGAGGACACTGCTATGTGGGGGGGGCAGGGGATGCAGAGGACACTCCAATGGGGGGGGTGATGGGAAGGGGGGCAGAGGGCACTTCTTACTGAGGTTGGGGGTGTAGTGGATACTGTAATGGGGGGAGTGATGTGAAGGGAGGCAGAGGACACTGCTATGTGGGGGGGGGGGGTGATGGGAAGGGGGGCTGAGTGCTATGCTTTGGGGGGGCCTTAAGGATGCAGAGGACACTGCTATGTGGGGGGGTGAAGGGGGGCAGAGGACACTGCGATGGGAAGGGGGGGTGATGTCAAAGGTGGCGTAGGACACTGCGATGGGGGTGGGTTGTGCAGAGGACAGTGCAATGGGGGGGGGGAGTGATGTGAAAGGGGGGCAGAGGACACTGCTTTGGGGGGAGGCCTTAGGAATACAGAGGACACTTCTATGTGGGGGGGGTGATGTGAAGGAGGGCAGAGGACACTGCGATAGGAAGGGGGGGGGGTGATGTGAAGGGGGCAGAGGACACTGTGATGTGGGAAGGGGGGCAGTGCGCATTGTTTTGGGGTGAGGCTTTAGGGATGCAGAGAACACTGCGATAGGAAGGGGGGGGTGATGTCAAGGGGGCAGAGGACACTGCGATAGGAAGGGGGGGGGTGATATGAAGGGGGCAGAGGACACTGCGATAGGAAGGGGGGGGTGATGTGAAGGGGGCAGAGGACACTGCGATAGGAAGGGGGGGGTGATGTGAAGGGGGGGCAGAGGACACTGCGATAGGAAGGGGGGGGGTGATGTGAAGGGGGCAGAGGACACTGCGATAGGAAGGGGGGGGGGGGTGATGTGAAGGGGGCAGAGGACACTGCGATAGGAAGGGGGGGGTGATGTGAAGGGGGGGCAGAGGACACTGCGATAGGAAGGGGGGGTGGTGATGTGAAGGGGGCAGAGGACACTGCGATAGGAAGGGGGGGGTGATGTGAAGGGGGCAGAGGACACTGCGATAGGAAGGGGGGGGTGATGTGAAGGGGGGGCAGAGGACACTGCGATAGGAAGGGGGGGTGGTGATGTGAAGGGGGCAGAGGACACTGCGATAGGGGGGCGTAATGTGATGTGAAGGGGGCAGAGGACACTGCTTTGGGGGGTTGGGGGTGCAGAGGAGAGTGCGATAGGAAGGGGGGGGTGATATGAAGGGGGCAGAGGACACTGCGATAGGAAGGGGGGGGGTGATGTGAAGGGGGCAGAGGACACTGCGATAGGAAGGGGGGGGTGATGTGAAGGGGGGGCAGAGGACACTGCGATAGGAAGGGGGGGTGGTGATGTGAAGGGGGCAGAGGACACTGCGATAGGAAGGGGGGGGTGATGTGAAGGGGGCAGAGGACACTGCGATAGGAAGGGGGGGGTGATGTGAAGGGGGGGCAGAGGACACTGCGATAGGAAGGGGGGGTGGTGATGTGAAGGGGGCAGAGGACACTGCGATAGGGGGGCGTAATGTGATGTGAAGGGGGCAGAGGACACTGCTTTGGGGGGTTGGGGGTGCAGAGGAGAGTGCGATAGGAAGGGGGGGGTGATATGAAGGGGGCAGAGAACACTGCGATAGGAAGGGGGGGTGATGTGAAGGGGGCAGAGGACACTGTGAAAGGGGGCAGAGGACACTGCGATGTGTGAAGGGGGGCAGAGCGCATTGTTTTGGGGTGAGGCTTTAGGGATGCAGAGGACACTGCGATAGGAAGGGGGGGGTTATGTCAAGGGGGCAGAAGACACTGCGATAGGAAGGGGGGGGTTATGTCAAGGGGGCAGAAGACACTGCGATAGGAAGGGGGGGTGATGTGAAGGGGGCAGAGGACACTGCGATAGGAAGGGGGGGGTGATGTGAAGGTGGCAGAGGACACTGCGATGGGGGGGCGTAATGTTTTGTGAAGGGGCAGAGGACACTGCTTTGGGGGGTTGGGGGTGCAGAGGAGAGTGCGATAGGAAGGGGGGGTGATGTGAAGGGGGGGCAGAGGACACTGTGATGTGGGAAGGGGGGCAGAGCGCATTGTTTTGGGGTGAGGCTTTAGGGATGCAGAGAACACGAGAACACATGTGAAGGGGGCAGAGGACACTGCGATGGGGGGGCATAATGTGATGTGAAGGGGGCAGAGGACACTGCTTTGGGGGGGTTGAGGGTGCAGAGGACAGTGCGATGAGGGGGAGTGATGTGAATGGGGGCAGAGGACACTGCTATGTGGCAGGGAGGGTGATGGGAAGGGGGGCAGAGCGGACTGCTTTGGGGGGAGGCCTTAGGGATGCAGAGAACACTGCGATAGCAAGGGGGGTGATGTGAAGGGCGGCAGAGGGCACTGCGATGGGGGGGTAATGTGATGTGAAGGGGCAGAGGGCACTGTGATGAGGGGGTGATGTGATGTGAAGGGGCAGAGGGCACTGTGATGAGGGGGGTGATGTGATGTGAAGGGGCAGAGGGCACTGCGATGGGGGGGTAATGTGATGTGAAGGGGCAGAGGGCACTGCGATGGGGGGGTAATGTGATGTGAAGGGGGCAGAGGGCACTGCTTTGGGGGGGTTGCGGGTGCAGAGGACAGTGCGATGAGGGGGAGTGATGTGAAGTGGGTCAGAGGACACTGCTATGTGGGAGGGGGGGGTGATGTGATGGGAAGGGGGGCAGACCACACTGCTTTGGGGGGCCTTAGGGATGCAGAGGACACTGTTATGTGTGAGGGGTGATGTGAAGGGGGGCAGAGGACACCGTTATGTGTGGGGGGGTGATGTGAAGGTGGGGGGCAGAGGACACTGTTATGTGTGGGGGGGTGATGTGAAGGGGGGGTGGGCAGAGGACACTGTTATGTGTGAGGGGGTGATGTGAAGGGGGGCAGAGGAAACGGTTATGTGTGGGGGGGGTGATGTGAAGGGGGGGTGGGCAGAGGACACTGTTATGTGTGGGGGGGGTGATGTGAAGGGGGGGCAGAGGACACGGTTATGTGTGGGGGGGTGATGTGAAGGGGGGGCAGAAGACACTGTTATGTGTGGGGGGTGATGTGAAGGGGGGCAGAGGACACTGTTATGTGTGGGGGGGTGATGTGAATTGGGGGCAGAGGACACGGTTATGTGTGGGGGGGTGATGTAAAGGGGGGTGGGCAGAGGACACGGTGATGTGAAGGGGGGCAGAAGACACTGTTATGTGTGGGGGGGTGATGTGAAGGGGGGGTGGGCAGAGGACATTGTGTTGTGTGGGGGGGGGGGTGATGTGAAGGGGGGGCAGAGGACACTGTTATGTGTGTGGGGGGGTGATGTGAAGGGGGGTGGGCAGAGGACACTGTTATGTGTGTGGGGGGGTGATGTGAAGGGGGGTGGGCAGAGGACACTGTTATGTGTGGGGGTGATGTGAAGGGGGGCAGAGGACACTGTTATTTGTGGGGGGGCTGATGTGAAGGGGGGGCAGAGGACACTGTTATGTGTGTTTGGGGGCAGAGGACACTGTTATGTGTGTGGTGGGGTGCTGTGAAGGGGGGCAGAGGACACTGTTATGTGTGGGGGGGTGATGTGAAGGGGGGGGCAGAGGATACTGTTATGTGTGGGGGGGTGATGTGAAGAGGGGCAGAGGACACTGTTATGTGTGGGGGTGATGTGAAGGGGGGCAGAGGACACTGTTATGTGTGGGGGGGTGATGTGAATGGGGGCAGAGGACACCGTTATGTGTGGGGGGGTGATGTGAAGGTGGGGGGCAGAGGACACTGTTATGTGTGGGGGGGGTGATGTGAAGGGGGGGTGGGCAGAGGACACTGTTATGTGTGAGGGGCTGATGTGAAGGGGGGCAGGGGACACTGTTATGTGTGTTTGGGGGCGAGGACACTGTTATGTGTGTGGGGGGGTGCTGTGAAGGGGGACAGAGGACACTGTTATGTGTGGGGGGGTGATGTGAAGAGGGGGCAGAGGACACTGTTATGTGTGGGGTGCGTGATGTGAAGGGGGGCAGAGGACACTGTTATGTGTGGGGGGTGATGTGAAGGGGGGCAGAGGACACTGTTATGTGTGTGGGGGGGGGCAGAGGACACTGTTATGTGTGGGGGGTGATGTGAAGGGGGGGCAGAGGACACTGTTATGTGTGGGGGGGTGATGTGAAGGGGGGCAGAGGACACTGTTATGTGTGGGGGGGGTGATGTGAAGGGGGGCAGAGGATACTGTTATGTGTGGGGGGTGATGTGAAGGGGGGGCAGAGGACACTGTTATGTGTGTGGGGGGGACGAGGACACTGTTATGTGTGGGGGGGTGATGTGAAGGGGGGTGGGCAGAGGACATTGTTATGTGTGGGGGTGATGTGAAGGGGGGCAGAGGATACTGTTATGTGTGGGGGGGTGATGTGAAGGGGGGCAGAGGACATTGTTATGTGTGGGGGGCGTGATGTGAAGGGGGGCAGAGGACACTGTTATGTGTAGGGGGGGCTGATGTGAAGGGGGGGCAGGGGACACTGTTATGTGTGGGGGGGTGATGTGAAGGGGGGGTGGGCAGAGGACACTGTTATGTGTAGGGGGGGCTGATGTGAAGGGGGGCAGAGGAAACGGTTATGTGTGAGGGGGGTGATGTGAAGGGGGGGTGGGCAGAGGACACTGTTATGTGTGGGGGGTGATGTGAAGGGGGGCAGAGGACACTGTTATGTGTGGGGGGGTGATGTGAATTGGGGGCAGAGGACATGGTTATGTGTGGGGGGGTGATGTGAAGGGGGGTGGGCAGAGGACACGGTGATGTGAAGGGGGGCAGAGGACACTGTTATGTGTGGGGGGGTGATGTGAATTGGGGGCAGAGGACACGGTTATGTGTGGGGGGGTGATGTGAAGGGGGGTGGGCAGAGGACATTGTTATGCGTGGGGGGGGTTGTTGTGAAGGGGGGGGCAGAGGACACTGTTATGTGTGTGGGGGGGTGATGTGAAGGGGGGTGGGCAGAGGACACTGTTATGTGTGGGGGGGGTGATGTGAAGGGGGGCAGAGGACACTGTTATTTGTAGGGGGGCAGAAGACACTGTTATGTGTGTTTGGGGGCAGAGGACACTGTTATGTGTGTTTGGGGGCAGAGGACACTGTTATGTGTGTGGTGGGGTGCTGTGAAGGGGGGCAGAGGACACTGTTATGTGTGGGGGGGTAATGTGAAGGGGGGGCAGAGGATACTGTTATGTGTGGGGGGGTGATGTGATGGGGGGCAGAGGACACTGTTATGTGTGGGGGGTGATGTGAAGGGGGGGCAGAGGACACTGTTATGTGTGGGGGGGTGATGTGAAGGGGGGCAGAGGACACTGTTCTGTGGGGGGGTGATGTGAAGGGGGGGCAGAGGACACTGTTATGTGTGGGGGGGTGATGTGAAGGGGGGCAGAGGACACTGTTCTGTGGGGGGGTGATGTGAAGGGGGGCAGAGGACACTGTTGTGTGGGGGGGGTGATGTGAAGGGGGGCAGAGGACACTGTTGTGTGGGGGGGTGATGTGAAGGGGGGCAGAGGACACTGTTGTGTGGGGGGGTGATGTGAAGGGGGGCAGAGGACACTGTTATGTGTGGGGGTGATGTGAAGGGGGGGCAGAGGACACTGTTATGTGTGGGGGGTGATGTGAAGGGGGGCAGAGGACACTGTTATGTGTGTGGGGGGGGGGACGAGGACACTGTTATGTGTGGGGGGGTGATGTGAAGGGGGGATGGGCAGAGGACATTGTTATGTGTGGGGGTGATGTGAAGGGGGGCAGAGGACACTGTTATGTGTGAGGGGGTGATGTGAAGGGGGGCAGAGGACACTGTTATGTGTAGGGGGGCTGATGTGAAGGGGGGCAGGGGACACTGTTATGTGTGTTTGGGGGCGAGGACACTGTTATGTGTGGGGGGGTGATGTGAAGGGGGGGCAGAGGACACTGTTATGTGTGGGGGACGTGATGTGAAGGGGGGCAGAGGACACTGTTATGTGTGGGGGGGTGATGTGAAGGGGGGCAGAGGACACTGTTATGTGTGGGGGGGTGATGTGAAGGGGGGCAGAGGACACTGTTATGTGTGTGGGGGGGGGCGAGGACACTGTTATGTGTGTGGGGGGGTGGGCAGAGGACACTGTTATGTGTGGGGTGATGTGAAGGGGGGCAGAGGACACTGTTATGTGTGTGGGGGGGGGACGAGGACACTGTTATGTGTGGGGGGGTGATGTGAAGGGGGGTGGGCAGAGGACATTGTTATGTGTGGGGGTGATGTGAAGGGGGGCAGAGGATACTGTTATGTGTGGGGGGGTGATGTGAAGGGGGGCAGAGGACGTTGTTATGTGTGGGGGGCGTGATGTGAAGGGGGGCAGAGGACACTGTTATGTGTGTTTGGGGGCGAGGACACTGTTATGTGTGTGGGGGGGTGATGTGAAGGGGGGGGGCAGAGGACACTGTTATGTGTGGGGGGCGTGATGTGAAGGGGGGCAGAGGACACTGTTATGTGTGGGGGGGTGATGTGAAGGGGGGCAGAGGACACTGTTATGTGTGTGGGGGGGGGGGCGAGGACACTGTTATGTGTGTGGGGGGGTTCTGTGAAGGGGACAGAGGACACTTATGTGTGGGGGTGATGTGAAGGGGGGCAGAGGACACTGTTATGTGTGGGGGTGATGTGAAGGGGGGCAGAGGACACTGTTATGTGTGGGGGTGATGTGAAGGGGGGCAGAGGACACTGTTATGTGTGGGGGGGGTGATGTGAAGGGGGGCAGAGGATACTGTTATGTGTGGGGGGGTGATGTGAAGGGGGGGGCAGAGGACACTGTTATGTGTGGGGGGGGTGATGTGAAGGGGGGCAGAGGATACTGTTATGTGTGGGGGGGGGTGATGTGAAGGGGGGGCAGAGGACACTGTTATGTGTGGGGGGGTGATGTGAAGGGGGGCAGAGGATACTGTTATGTGTGGGGGGGGGTGATGTGAAGGGGGGCAGAGGATACTGTTATGTGTGGGGGGGTGATGTGAAGGGGGGCAGAGGATACTGTTATGTGTGGGGGGGTGATGTGAAGGGGGGCAGAGGACACTATTATGTGTGGGGAGGTGATGTGAAGGGGGGCAGAGGACACTTTTATGTGTGGGGGGGTGATGTGAAGGGGGGCAGAGGACACTGTTATGTTGGGGTGATGTGAAGGGGGGGGGCAGAGGACACTTATGTGGGGGGGTGATGTGAAGGGGGCAGAGGACACTGTTATGTGTGGGGGTGATGTGAAGGGGGGGCAGAGGACACTGTTATGTGTGGGGGTGATGTGAAGGGGGGGCAGAGGACACTGTTATGTGTGGGGGGGTGATGTGAAGGGGGGCAGAGGATACTGTTATGAGTGGGGGTGATGTGAAGGGGGGCAGAGGACACTGTTATGTGTGGGGGGGTGATGTGAAGGGGGGCAGAGGATACTGTTATGTGTGGGGGGGTGATGTGAAGGGGGGGGCAGAGGACACTGTTATGTTGGGGTGATGTGAATGGGGACAGAGGACACTTATGTGGGGGGGGGTGATGTGAAGGGGGGCAGAGGACACTGTTATGTGTGGGGGGGGTGATGTGAAGGGGGGCAGAGGATACTGTTATGTGTGGGGGGGTGATGTGAAGGGGGGCAGAGGATACTGTTATGTGTGGGGGGGTGATATGAAGGGGGGCAGAGGATACTGTTATGTGTGGGGGGTTGATGTGAAGGGGGGCAGAGGACACTGTTATGTGTGGGGGGGTGATGTGAAGGGGGGCAGAGGATACTGTTATGTGTGGGGGGGTGATATAAAGGGGGGCAGAGGATACTGTTATGTGTGGGGGGGTGATGTGAAGGGGGGCAGAGGATACTGTTATGTGTGGGGGGTTGATGTGAAGGGGGGCAGAGGACACTGTTATGTGGGGGTGATGTGAATGGGGGGGGCAGATGACACTGCTTTGGGGGGGAGCCTTAGAGATGCAGAGGACACTGCTATGTTGGGGGGGGGTGATGTGAAGGGGGGCAGAGGACACTGTTATGTGGGGGGGGGGGGGGATGTGAATGGGGGGGCAGAGGAAATCACTATGACACACTATGTGTTCTTTTTCTTGGGGGGAGGGGGGGGGATGATAGTTATTTATTTTTGAATCCAGTAGTTTCTTTATTGGACATGTTACCATGGTTACCATAGTTCTATCATTACAGCCTGAAATGTATAACGAGCAGAGCTTCCCCGCGTGTCACACAGTGCGGTACATGGAGCCCAGACCAGAGAATACATGAGGAGGTTCTATCTCCCACATAATCATATATATATAACCTCCTCCATTTTCTCCAGGTAGATCCCAGCCTCTGAAAGGTTGCCTCCTCTGCCCTAGACGGAGTTATTGGACCCGGAGTGTATGGACTGGTGCTTGTGATGGTGGGCAGCCTCATACTATTGGGGAAGAACCAGTTACTACCAGTGGTCCCTATGGGGGTAGAGCTACACAAAGATAACCAAAATATAACTCATGAAGACACAAAGGACCTAAACCAAATGGTGGAAGAGTCCAACCAGCTTAATGATATGAATGAGAGGTATGACCAGTCTGTAATGCCTGGGAAGGATGAGGCACTGGTCTGCTTGGGAAGGATGAGGCACTGGTCTGCTTGGGAAGGATGAGGCTCTGGTCTGCTTGGGAAGGATGAGGCTCTGGTCTGCTTGGGAAGGATGAGGCTCTGGTCTGCTTGGGAAGGATGAGGCTCTGGTCTGCTTGGGAAGGATGAGGCTCTGGTCTGCTTGGGAAGGATGAGGCACTGGTCTGGTCTGCTTGGGAAGGATGAGGCTCTGGTCTGCTTGGGAAGGATGAGGCTCTGGTCTGCTTGGGAAGGATGAGGCTCTGGTCTGCTTGGGAAGGATGAGACTCTGGTCTGCTTGGGAAGGATGAGGCCCTGGTCTGCTTGGGAAGGATGAGACTCTGGTCTGCTTGGGAAGGATGAGGCACTGGTCTGGTCTGCTTGGGAAGGATGAGGCTCTGGTCTGCTTGGGGAGGATGAGACTCTGGTCTGCTTGGGGAGGATGAGGCTCTGGTCTGCTTGGGAAGGATGAGACTCTGGTCTGCTTGGGAAGGATGAGGGACTGGTCTGCTTGGGAAGGATGAGGCTCTGGTCTGCTTGGGGAGGATGAGGCTCTGGTCTGCTTGGGAAGGATGAGACTCTGGTCTGCTTGGGAAGGATGAGGCTCTGGTCTGCTTGGGAAGGATGAGGCTCTGGTCTGCTTGGGAAGGATGAGGCTCTGGTCTGCTTGGGAAGGATGAGGCTCTGATCTGCTTGGGAAGGATGAGGCTCTGGTCTGCTTGGGAAGGATGAGGCTCTGGTCTGCTTGGGAAGGATGAGACTCTGGTCTGCTTGGGAAGGATGAGGGACTGGTCTGCTTGGGAAGGATGAGGCTCTGGTCTGCTTGGGGAGGATGAGGCTCTGGTCTGCTTGGGAAGGATGAGACTCTGGTCTGCTTGGGGAGGATGAGGCTCTGGTCTGCTTGGGAAGGATGAGACTCTGGTCTGCTTGGGGAGGATGAGACTCTGGTCTGCTTGGGGAGGATGAGGCTCTGGTCTGCTTGGGGAGGATGAGACTCTGGTCTCCTTGGGGAGGATGAGGCTCTGGTCTGCTTGGGAAGGATGAGACTCTGGTCTGCTTAGGAAGGATGAGACTCTGGTCTGCTTGGGAAGGATGAGGCTCTGGTCTGCTTGGGGAGGATGAGACTCTGGTCTGCTTGGGGAGGATGAGACTCTGGTCTGCTTGGGGAGGATGAGACTCTGGTCTGCTTGGGAAGGATGAGGCTCTGGTCTGCTTGGGGAGGATGAGACTCTGGTCTGCTTGGGAAGGATGAGACTCTGGTCTGCTTGGGAAGGATGAGGCACTGGTCTGGTCTGCTTGGGAAGGATGAGACTCTGGTCTGCTTGGGAAGGATGAGACTCTGGTCTGCTTGGGAAGGATGAGACTCTGGTCTGCTTGGGAAGGATGAGACTCTGGTCTGCTTGGGAAGGATGAGACTCTGGTCTGCTTGGGAAGGATGAGACTCTGGTCTGCTTGGGAAGGATGAGGCTCTGGTCTGCTTGGGAAGGATGAGGCACTGGTCTGGTCTGCTTGGGAAGGATGAGACTCTGGTCTGCTTGGGAAGGATGAGACTCTGGTCTGCTTGGGAAGGATGAGGCACTGGTCTGGTCTGCTTGGGAAGGATGAGACTCTGGTCTGCTTGGGAAGGATGAGGCACTGGCCTGCTTGGGAAGGATGAGACTCTGGTCTGCTTGGGAAGGATGAGACTCTGGTCTGCTTGGGAAGGATGAGGCTCTGGTCTGCTTGGGAAGGATGAGGCTCTGGTCTGCTTGGGAAGGATGAGGCTCTGGTCTGCTTGGGGAGGATGAGACTCTGGTCTGCTTGGGAAGGATGAGGCACTGGCCTGCTTGGGAAGGATGAGACTCTGGTCTGCTTGGGAAGAATGAGGCTCTGGTCTGCTTGGGAAGGATGAGGCTCTGGTCTGCTTGGGAAGGATGAGGCTCTGGTCTGCTTGGGAAGGATGAGGCTCTGGTCTGCTTGGGAAGGATGAGGCTCTGGTCTGCTTGGGGAGGATGAGACTCTGGTCTGCTTGGGAAAGATGAGGCTCTGGTCTGCTTGGGAAGGATGAGGCTCTGGTCTGCTTGGGGAGGATGAGACTCTGGTCTGCTTGGGGAGGATGAGACTCTGGTCTGCTTGGGAAGGATGAGGCTCTGGTCTGCTTGGGGAGGATGAGACTCTGGTCTGCTTGGGGAGGATGAGGCTCTGGTCTGCTTGGGAAGGATGAGACTCTGGTCTGCTTGGGAAGGATGAGACTCTGGTCTGCTTGGGAAGGATGAGGCTCTGGTCTGCTTGGGAAGGATGAGGCTCTGGTCTGCTTGGGGAGGATGAGACTCTGGTCTGCTTGGGGAGGATGAGACTCTGGTCTGCTTGGGGAGGATGAGACTCTGGTCTGCTTGGGAAGGATGAGGCTCTGGTCTGCTTGGGGAGGATGAGACTCTGGTCTGCTTGGGAAGGATGAGACTCTGGTCTGCTTGGGAAAGATGAGGCACTGGTCTGGTCTGCTTGGGGAGGATGAGACTCTGGTCTGCTTGGGAAGGATGAGGCACTGGCCTGCTTGGGAAGGATGAGGCACTGGCCTGCTTGGGAAGGATGAGACTCTGGTCTGCTTGGGAAGAATGAGGCTCTGGTCTGCTTGGGAAGGATGAGGCTCTGGTCTGCTTGGGGAGGATGAGACTCTGGTCTGCTTGGGAAGGATGAGGCTCTGGTCTGCTTGGGGAGGATGAGACTCTGGTCTGCTTGGGGAGGATGAAACTCTGGTCTGCTTGGGGAGGATGAGACTCTGGTCTGCTTGGGGAGGATGAGACTCTGGTCTGCTTGGGAAGGATGAGACTCTGGTCTGCTTGGGAAGGATGAGGCTCTGGTCTGCTTGGGGAGGATGAGACTCTGGTCTGCTTGGGGAGGATGAAACTCTGGTCTGCTTGGGGAGGATGAGACTCTGGTCTGCTTGGGAAGGATGAGGCTCTGGTCTGCTTGGGGAGGATGAGACTCTGGTCTGCTTGGGAAGGATGAGGCTCTGGTCTGCTTGGGAAGGATGAGACTCTGGTCTGCTTGGGAAGGATGAGACTCTGGTCTGCTTGGGGAGGATGAGACTCTGGTCTGCTTGGGAAGGATGAGGCTCTGGTCTGCTTGGGGAGGATGAGACTCTGGTCTGCTTGGGGAGGATGAGACTCTGGTCTGCTTGGGGAGGATGAGACTCTGGTCTGCTTGGGAAGGATGAGGCTCTGGTCTGCTTGGGGAGGATGAGACTCTGGTCTGCTTGGGAAGGATGAGGCACTGGTCTGGTCTGCTTGGGAAGGATGAGACTCTGGTCTGGTCTGCTTGGGAAGGATGAGACTCTGGTCTGGTCTGCTTGGGAAGGATGAGACTCTGGTCTGCTTGGGAAGGATGAGACTCTGGTCTGCTTGGGAAGGATGAGACTCTGGTCTGCTTGGGAAGGATGAGACTCTGGTCTGTTTGGGAAGGATGAGGCTCTGGTCTGCTTGGGAAGGATGAGGCACTGGTCTGGTCTGCTTGGGAAGGATGAGACTCTGGTCTGCTTGGGAAGGATGAGACTCTGGTCTGCTTGGGAAGGATGAGACTCTGGTCTGCTTGGGAAGGATGAGACTCTGGTCTGCTTGGGAAGGATGAGACTCTGGTCTGTTTGGGAAGGATGAGGCTCTGGTCTGCTTGGGAAGGATGAGGCACTGGTCTGGTCTGCTTGGGAAGGATGAGACTCTGGTCTGCTTGGGAAGGATGAGACTCTGGTCTGCTTGGGAAGGATGAGACTCTGGTCTGCTTGGGAAGGATGAGACTCTGGTCTGCTTGGGAAGGATGAGGCTCTGGTCTGCTTGGGGAGGATGAGGCTCTGGTCTGCTTGGGAAGGATGAGGCCCTGGTCTGCTTGGGAAGGATGAGACTCTGGTCTGCTTGGGAAGGATGAGGCTCTGGTCTGGTCTGCTTGGGGAGGATGAGGCTCTGGTCTGCTTGGGAAGGATGAGACTCTGGTCTGCTTGGGAAGGATGGGACTCTGGTCTGCTTGGGAAGGATGAGGCACTGGTCTGGTCTGCTTGGGAAGGATGAGACTCTGGTCTGCTTGGGAAGGATGAGACTCTGGTCTGCTTGGGAAGGATGAGACTCTGGTCTGCTTGGGAAGGATGGGACTCTGGTCTGCTTGGGAAGGATGAGGCACTGGTCTGGTCTGCTTGGGAAGGATGAGACTCTGGTCTGCTTGGGAAGGATGAGGCACTGGCCTGCTTGGGAAGGATGAGGCACTGGTCTGCTTGGGAAGGATGAGACTCTGGTCTGCTTGGGAAGGATGAGGTCCTGGTCTGCTTGGTAAGGATGAGTTCTCTGGTCTGCTTGGGAAGGATGAGGCCCTGGTCTGCTTGGGAAGGATGAGGCACTGGTCTGCTTGGGAAGGATGAGGCACTGGTCTGCTTGGTAAGGATGAGGTCCTGGTCTGCTTGGGAAGCATGAGGCACTGGTCTGCTTGGAAAGGATGAGGCTCTTGTCTGCTTGGGAATGATGAGGTACTGGTCTGCTTGGGAAGGATGAGGCACTGGTCTGCTTGGGAAGGATGAGGCACTGGTCTGCTTGGGAAGGATGAGGCACTGGTCTGCTTGGAAAGGATGAGACTCTTGTCTGCTTGGGAAGGATGAGGTACTGGTCTGCTTGGGAAGGATGAGGCACTGGTCTGCTTGGGAAGGATGAGGCACTGGTCTGCTTGGGAAGGATGAGGCACTAGTCTGCTTGGGAAGGATGAGGCTCTGGTCTTCTTGGGAAGGATGAGGCCCTGGTCTGCTTGGGAAGGATGAGACTCTGGTCTGCTTGGGAAGGATGAGGCTCTGGTCTGGTCTGCTTGGGGAGGATGAGGCTCTGGTCTGCTTGGGAAGGATGGGACTCTGGTCTGCTTGGGAAGGATGAGGCACTGGTCTGGTCTGCTTGGGAAGGATGAGACTCTGGTCTGCTTGGGAAGGATGAGACTCTGGTCTGCTTGGGAAGGATGGGACTCTGGTCTGCTTGGGAAGGATGAGGCACTGGTCTGGTCTGCTTGGGAAGGATGAGACTCTGGTCTGCTTGGGAAGGATGAGGCACTGGTCTGGTCTGCTTGGGAAGTATGAGACTCTGGTCTGCTTGGGAAGGATGAGGCACTGGCCTGCTTGGGAAGGATGAGGCACTGGTCTGCTTGGGAAGCATGAGGTCCTGGTCTGCTTGGTAAGGATGAGGTCTCTGGTCTGCTTGGGAAGGATGAGGCCCTGGTCTGCTTGGGAAGGATGAGGCCCTGGTCTGCTTGGGAAGGATGAGGCACTGGTCTGCTTGGAAAGGATGAGGCTCTGGTCTTCTTGGGGAGGATGAGGTTCTGGTCTGCTTGGGAAGGATGAGACTCTGGTCTGCTTGGGAACGATGAGGCTCTTGTCTGCTTGGGAAGCATGAGGCACTGGTCTGCTTGGGAAGGATGAGGCACTGGTCTGCTTGGGAAGGATGAGGCACTAGTCTGCTTGGGAAGGATGAGGCTCTGGTCTGCTTGGGAAGGATGAGGCTCTTGTTTGCTTGGGAAGGATGAGGCTCTGGTCTGCTTGGGAAGGATGAGGCCCTGGTCTGCTTGGGAAGGATGAGGCACTGGTCTGGTCTGCTTGGGAAGGATGAGACTCTGGTCTGCTTGGGAAGGATGAGGCACTGGCCTGCTTGGGAAGGATGAGACTCTGGTCTGCTTGGGAAGGATGAGACTCTGGTCTGCTTGGGAAGGATGAGGCTCTGGTCTGCTTGGGAAGGATGAGGCTCTGGTCTGCTTGGGAAGGATGAGGCTCTGGTCTGCTTGGGGAGGATGAGACTCTGGTCTGCTTGGGAAGGATGAGGCACTGGCCTGCTTGGGAAGGATGAGGCACTGGCCTGCTTGGGAAGGATGAGACTCTGGTCTGCTTGGGAAGAATGAGGCTCTGGTCTGCTTGGGAAGGATGAGGCTCTGGTCTGCTTGGGGAGGATGAGACTCTGGTCTGCTTGGGAAGGATGAGACTCTGGTCTGCTTGGGAAGGATGAGGCTCTGGTCTGCTTGGGGAGGATGAGACTCTGGTCTGCTTGGGGAGGATGAAACTCTGGTCTGCTTGGGGAGGATGAGACTCTGGTCTGCTTGGGAAGGATGAGGCTCTGGTCTGCTTGGGGAGGATGAGACTCTGGTCTGCTTGGGAAGGATGAGGCTCTGGTCTGCTTGGGGAGGATGAGACTCTGGTCTGCTTGGGGAGGATGAAACTCTGGTCTGCTTGGGGAGGATGAGACTCTGGTCTGCTTGGGAAGGATGAGGCTCTGGTCTGCTTGGGAAGGATGAGGCTCTGGTCTGCTTGGGAAGGATGAGACTCTGGTCTGCTTGGGAAGGATGAGACTCTGGTCTGCTTGGGGAGGATGAGACTCTGGTCTGCTTGGGAAGGATGAGGCTCTGGTCTGCTTGGGGAGGATGAGACTCTGGTCTGCTTTAGGAGGATGAGACTCTGGTCTGCTTGGGGAGGATGAGACTCTGGTCTGCTTGGGAAGGATGAGGCTCTGGTCTGCTTGGGGAGGATGAGACTCTGGTCTGCTTGGGAAGGATGAGGCACTGGTCTGGTCTGCTTGGGAAGGATGAGACTCTGGTCTGGTCTGCTTGGGAAGGATGAGACTCTGGTCTGCTTGGGAAGGATGAGACTCTGGTCTGCTTGGGAAGGATGAGACTCTGGTCTGCTTGGGAAGGATGAGACTCTGGTCTGTTTGGGAAGGATGAGGCTCTGGTCTGCTTGGGAAGGATGAGGCACTGGTCTGGTCTGCTTGGGAAGGATGAGACTCTGGTCTGCTTGGGAAGGATGAGACTCTGGTCTGCTTGGGAAGGATGAGACTCTGGTCTGCTTGGGAAGGATGAGACTCTGGTCTGCTTGGGAAGGATGAGGCTCTGGTCTGCTTGGGGAGGATGAGGCTCTGGTCTGCTTGGGAAGGATGAGACTCTGGTCTGCTTGGGAAGGATGAGGCCCTGGTCTGCTTGGGAAGGATGAGGCTCTGGTCTGCTTGGGAAGGATGAGGCTCTGGTCTGGTCTGCTTGGGGAGGATGAGGCTCTGGTCTGCTTGGGGAGGATGAGACTCTGGTCTGCTTGGGAAGGATGAGGCTCTGGTCTGCTTGGGGAGGATGAGACTCTGGTCTGCTTGGGAAGGATGAGGCTCTGGTCTGCTTGGGGAGGATGAGACTCTGGTCTGCTTGGGGAGGATGAAACTCTGGTCTGCTTGGGGAGGATGAGACTCTGGTCTGCTTGGGAAGGATGAGGCTCTGGTCTGCTTGGGGAGGACGAGACTCTGGTCTGCTTGGGGAGGATGAAACTCTGGTCTGCTTGGGGAGGATGAGACTCTGGTCTGCTTGGGAAGGATGAGGCTCTGGTCTGCTTGGGGAGGATGAGACTCTGGTCTGCTTGGGGAGGATGAGGCTCTGGTCTGCTTATGAAGGATGAGACTCTGGTCTGCTTGGGAAGGATGAGACTCTGGTCTGCTTGGGGAGGATGAGACTCTGGTCTGCTTGGGAAGGATGAGACTCTGGTCTGCTTGGGGAGGATGAGACTCTGGTCTGCTTGGGGAGGATGAGACTCTGGTCTGCTTGGGAAGGATGAGGCTCTGGTCTGCTTGGGAAGGATGAGACTCTGGTCTGCTTGGGAAGGATGAGACTCTGGTCTGTTTGGGAAGGATGAGGCTCTGGTCTGCTTGGGAAGGATGAGGCACTGGTCTGGTCTGCTTGGGAAGGATGAGACTCTGGTCTGCTTGGGAAGGATGAGACTCTGGTCTGCTTGGAAAGGATGAGACTCTGGTCTGCTTGGGAAGGATGAGACTCTGGTCTGCTTGGGAAGGATGAGGCTCTGGTCTGCTTGGGGAGGATGAGGCTCTGGTCTGCTTGGGAAGGATGAGACTCTGGTCTGCTTGGGAAGGATGAGGCCCTGGTCTGCTTGGGAAGGATGAGGCTCTGGTCTGCTTGGGAAGGATGAGGCTCTGGTCTGCTTGGGAAGGATGAGACTCTGGTCTGCTTGGGAAGGATGAGACTCTGGCCTGCTTGGGAAGGATGAGACTCTGGTCTGCTTGGGAAGGATGAGGCTCTGGTCTGCTTGGTGAGGATGAGGCTCTGGTCTGCTTGGGAAGGATGAGTCTCTGGTCTGCTTGGGAAGGATGAGACTCTGGTCTGTTTGGGAAGGATGAGGCTCTGGTCTGCTTGGGAAGGATGAGGCACTGGTCTGGTCTGCTTGGGAAGGATGAGACTCTGGTCTGCTTGGGAAGGATGAGACTCTGGTCTGCTTGGGAAGGATGAGACTCTGGCCTGCTTGGGAAGGATGAGACTCTGGTCTGCTTGGGAAGGATGAGGCTCTGGTCTGCTTGGGGAGGATGAGGCTCTGGTCTGCTTGGGAAGGATGAGTCTCTGGTCTGCTTGGGAAGGATGAGGCCCTGGTCTGCTTGGGAAGGATGAGACTCTGGTCTGCTTGGGAAGGATGAGGCTCTGGTCTGGTCTGCTTGGGAAGGATGAGACTCTGGTCTGCTTGGGGAGGATGAGACTCTGGTCTGCTTGGGAAGGATGAGGCTCTGGTCTGCTTGGGGAGGATGAGACTCTGGTCTGCTTGGGGAGGATGAGACTCTGGTCTGCTTGGGGAGGATGAGACTCTGGTCTGCTTGGGAAGGATGAGGCTCTGGTCTGCTTGGGAAGGATGAGACTCTGGTCTGCTTGGGAAGGATGAGACTCTGGTCTGTTTGGGAAGGATGAGGCTCTGGTCTGCTTGGGAAGGATGAGGCACTGGTCTGGTCTGCTTGGGAAGGATGAGACTCTGGTCTGCTTGGGAAGGATGAGACTCTGGTCTGCTTGGGAAGGATGAGACTCTGGCCTGCTTGGGAAGGATGAGACTCTGGTCTGCTTGGGAAGGATGAGGCTCTGGTCTGCTTGGGGAGGATGAGCCTCTGGTCTGCTTGGGAAGGATGAGTCTCTGGTCTGCTTGGGAAGGATGAGGCCCTGGTCTGCTTGGGAAGGATGAGACTCTGGTCTGCTTGGGAAGGATGAGGCTCTGGTCTGGTTTGCTTGGGGAGGATGAGGCTCTGGTCTGCTTGGGAAGGATGGGACTCTGGTCTGCTTGGGAAGGATGAGGCACTGGTCTGGTCTGCTTGGGAAGGATGAGACTCTGGTCTGCTTGGGAAGGATGAGACTCTGGTCTGCTTGGGAAGGATGGGACTCTGGTCTGCTTGGGAAGGATGAGGCACTGGTCTGGTCTGCTTGGGAAGGATGAGACTCTGGTCTGCTTGGGAAGGATGAGGCACTGGTCTGGTCTGCTTGGGAAGGATGAGACTCTGGTCTGCTTGGGAAGGATGAGGCACTGGCCTGCTTGTGAAGGATGAGGCACTGGTCTGCTTGGGAAGGATGAGGTCCTGGTCTGCTTGGTAAGGATGAGGTCTCTAGTCTGCTTGGGAAGGATGAGGCCCTGGTCTGCTTGGGAAGGATGAGGCCCTGGTCTGCTTGGGAAGGATGAGGCACTGGTCTGCTTGGGAAGGATGAGGCACTGGTCTGCTTGGTAAGGATGAGGTCCTGGTCTGCTTGGGAAGCATGAGGCACTGGTCTGCTTGGAAAGGATGAGGCTCTTGTCTGCTTGGGAAGGATGAGGTACTGGTCTGCTTGGGAAGGATGAGGCACTGGTCTGCTTGGGAAGGATGAGGCACTGGTCTGCTTGGGAAGGATGAGGCACTGGTCTGCTTGGAAAGGATGAGACTCTTGTCTGCTTGGGAAGGATGAGGTACTGGTCTGCTTGGGAAGGATGAGGCACTGGTCTGCTTGGGAAGGATGAGGCACTGGTCTGCTTGGGAAGGATGAGGCACTAGTCTGCTTGGGAAGGATGAGGCTCTGGTCTTCTTGGGAAGGATGAGGCCCTGGTCTGCTTGGGAAGGATGAGGCTCTGGTCTGGTCTGCTGGGGGAGGATGAGGCTCTGGTCTGCTTGGGAAGGATGGGACTCTGGTCTGCTTGGGAAGGATGAGGCACTGGTCTGGTCTGCTTGGGAAGGATGAGACTCTGGTCTGCTTGGGAAGGATGAGACTCTGGTCTGCTTGGGAAGGATGGGACTCTGGTCTGCTTGGGAAGGATGAGGTACTGGTCTGGTCTGCTTGGGAAGGATGAGACTCTGGTCTGCTTGGGAAGGATGAGGCACTGGTCTGGTCTGCTTGGGAAGGATGAGACTCTGGTCTGCTTGGGAAGGATGAGGCACTGGCCTGCTTGGGAAGGATGAGGCACTGGTCTGCTTGGGAAGCATGAGGTCCTGGTCTGCTTGGTAAGGATGAGGTCTCTGGTCTGCTTGGGAAGGATGAGGCCCTGGTCTGCTTGGGAAGGATGAGGCCCTGGTCTGCTTGGGAAGGATGAGGCACTGGTCTGCTTGGGAAGGATGAGGCACTGGTCTGCTTGGTAAGGATGAGGTCCTGGTCTGCTTGGGAAGCATGAGGCACTGGTCTGCTTGGAAAGGATGAGGCTCTTGTCTGCTTGGGAAGGATGAGGTACTGGTCTGCTTGGGAAGGATGAGGCACTGGTCTGCTTGGGAAGGATGAGGCACTGGTCTGCTTGGGAAGGATGAGGCACTGGTCTGCTTGGAAAGGATGAGGCTCTGGTCTTCTTGGGGAGGATGAGGTTCTGGTCTGCTTGGGAAGGATGAGACTCTGGTCTGCTTGGGAACGATGAGGCTCTTGTCTGCTTGGGAAGCATGAGGCACTGGTCTGCTTGGGAAGGATGAGGCACTGGTCTGCTTGGGAAGGATGAGGCACTAGTCTGCTTGGGAAGGATGAGGCTCTGGTCTGCTTGGGAAGGATGAGGCTCTTGTTTGCTTGGGAAGGATGAGGCTCTGGTCTGCTTGGGAAGGATGAGGCCCTGGTCTGCTTGGGAAGGATGAGGCACTGGTCTGGTCTGCTTGGGAAGGATGAGACTCTGGTCTGCTTGGGAAGGATGAGGCACTGGCCTGCTTGGGAAGGATGAGACTCTGGTCTGCTTGGGAAGGATGAGACTCTGGTCTGCTTGGGAAGGATGAGGCTCTGGTCTGCTTGGGAAGGATGAGGCTCTGGTCTGCTTGGGAAGGATGAGGCTCTGGTCTGCTTGGGAAGGATGAGGCTCTGGTCTGCTTGGGAAGGATGAGGCTCTGGTCTGCTTGGGGAGGATGAGACTCTGGTCTGCTTGGGAAGGATGAGGCACTGGCCTGCTTGGGAAGGATGAGGCACTGGCCTGCTTGGGAAGGATGAGACTCTGGTCTGCTTGGGAAGAATGAGGCTCTGGTCTGCTTGGGAAGGATGAGGCTCTGGTCTGCTTGGGGAGGATGAGACTCTGGTCTGCTTGGGAAGGATGAGACTCTGGTCTGCTTGGGAAGGATGAGGCTCTGGTCTGCTTGGGGAGGATGAGACTCTGGTCTGCTTGGGAGGATGAAACTCTGGTCTGCTTGGGGAGGATGAGACTCTGGTCTGCTTGGGAAGGATGAGGCTCTGGTCTGCTTGGGGAGGATGAGACTCTGGTCTGCTTGGGAAGGATGAGGCTCTGGTCTGCTTGGGGAGGATGAGACTCTGGTCTGCTTGGGGAGGATGAAACTCTGGTCTGCTTGGGGAGGATGAGACTCTGGTCTGCTTGGGAAGGATGAGGCTCTGGTCTGCTTGGGAAGGATGAGGCTCTGGTCTGCTTGGGGAGGATGAGGCTCTGGTCTGCTTGGGGAGGATGAAACTCTGGTCTGCTTGGGGAGGATGAGACTCTGGTCTGCTTGGGAAGGATGAGGCTCTGGTCTGCTTGGGGAGGATGAGACTCTGGTCTGCTTGGGAAGGATGAGGCTCTGGTCTGCTTGGGAAGGATGAGACTCTGGTCTGCTTGGGAAGGATGAGACTCTGGTCTGCTTGGGGAGGATGAGACTCTGGTCTGCTTGGGAAGGATGAGGCTCTGGTCTGCTTGGGGAGGATGAGACTCTGGTCTGCTTGGGGAGGATGAGACTCTGGTCTGCTTGGGGAGGATGAGACTCTGGTCTGCTTGGGAAGGATGAGGCTCTGGTCTGCTTGGGGAGGATGAGACTCTGGTCTGCTTGGGAAGGATGAGGCACTGGTCTGGTCTGCTTGGGAAGGATGAGACTCTGGTCTGGTCTGCTTGGGAAGGATGAGACTCTGGTCTGCTTGGGAAGGATGAGACTCTGGTCTGCTTGGGAAGGATGAGACTCTGGTCTGCTTGGGAAGGATGAGACTCTGGTCTGTTTGGGAAGGATGAGGCTCTGGTCTGCTTGGGAAGGATGAGGCACTGGTCTGGTCTGCTTGGGAAGGATGAGACTCTGGTCTGCTTGGGAAGGATGAGACTCTGGTCTGCTTGGGAAGGATGAGACTCTGGTCTGCTTGGGAAGGATGAGACTCTGGTCTGCTTGGGAAGGATGAGGCTCTGGTCTGCTTGGGGAGGATGAGGCTCTGGTCTGCTTGGGAAGGATGAGACTCTGGTCTGCTTGGGAAGGATGAGGCCCTGGTCTGCTTGGGAAGGATGAGACTCTGGTCTGCTTGGGAAGGATGAGGCTCTGGTCTGGTCTGCTTGGGGAGGATGAGGCTCTGGTCTGCTTGGGAAGGATGAGACTCTGGTCTGCTTGGGAAGGATGGGACTCTGGTCTGCTTGGGAAGGATGAGGCACTGGTCTGGTCTGCTTGGGAAGGATGAGACTCTGGTCTGCTTGGGAAGGATGAGACTCTGGTCTGCTTGGGAAGGATGAGACTCTGGTCTGCTTGGGAAGGATGGGACTCTGGTCTGCTTGGGAAGGATGAGGCACTGGTCTGGTCTGCTTGGGAAGGATGAGACTCTGGTCTGCTTGGGAAGGATGAGGCACTGGTCTGGTCTGCTTGGGAAGGATGAGACTCTGGTCTGCTTGGGAAGGATGAGGCACTGGCCTGCTTGGGAAGGATGAGGCACTGGTCTGCTTGGGAAGGATGAGGTCCTGGTCTGCTTGGTAAGGATGAGGTCTCTGGTCTGCTTGGGAAGGATGAGGCCCTGGTCTGCTTGAGAAGGATGAGGCACTGGTCTGCTTGGGAAGGATGAGGCACTGGTCTGCTTGGTAAGGATGAGGTCCTGGTCTGCTTGGGAAGCATGAGGCACTGGTCTGCTTGGAAAGGATGAGGCTCTTGTCTGCTTGGGAAGGATGAGGTACTGGTCTGCTTGGGAAGGATGAGGCACTGGTCTGCTTGGGAAGGATGAGGCACTGGTCTGCTTGGGAAGGATGAGGCACTGGTCTGCTTGGAAAGGATGAGACTCTTGTCTGCTTGGGAAGGATGAGGTACTGGTCTGCTTGGGAAGGATGAGGCACTGGTCTGCTTGGGAAGGATGAGGCACTGGTCTGCTTGGGAAGGATGAGGCACTAGTCTGCTTGGGAAGGATGAGGCTCTGGTCTTCTTGGGAAGGATGAGGCCCTGGTCTGCTTGGGAAGGATGAGACTCTGGTCTGCTTGGGAAGGATGAGGCTCTGGTCTGGTCTGCTTGGGGAGGATGAGGCTCTGGTCTGCTTGGGAAGGATGGGACTCTGGTCTGCTTGGGAAGGATGAGGCACTGGTCTGGTCTGCTTGGGAAGGATGAGACTCTGGTCTGCTTGGGAAGGATGAGACTCTGGTCTGCTTGGGAAGGATGAGACTCTGGTCTGCTTGGGAAGGATGAGGCACTGGTCTGGTCTGCTTGGGAAGTATGAGACTCTGGTCTGCTTGGGAAGGATGAGGCACTGGCCTGCTTGGGAAGGATGAGGCACTGGTCTGCTTGGGAAGCATGAGGTCCTGGTCTGCTTGGTAAGGATGAGGTCTCTGGTCTGCTTGGGAAGGATGAGGCCCTGGTCTGCTTGGGAAGGATGAGGCCCTGGTCTGCTTGGGAAGGATGAGGCACTGGTCTGCTTGGAAAGGATGAGGCTCTGGTCTTCTTGGGGAGGATGAGGTTCTGGTCTGCTTGGGAAGGATGAGACTCTGGTCTGCTTGGGAACGATGAGGCTCTTGTCTGCTTGGGAAGCATGAGGCACTGGTCTGCTTGGGAAGGATGAGGCACTGGTCTGCTTGGGAAGGATGAGGCACTAGTCTGCTTGGGAAGGATGAGGCTCTGGTCTGCTTGGGAAGGATGAGGCTCTTGTTTGCTTGGGAAGGATGAGGCTCTGGTCTGCTTGGGAAGGATGAGGCCCTGGTCTGCTTGGGAAGGATGAGGCACTGGTCTGGTCTGCTTGGGAAGGATGAGACTCTGGTCTGCTTGGGAAGGATGAGGCACTGGCCTGCTTGGGAAGGATGAGACTCTGGTCTGCTTGGGAAGGATGAGACTCTGGTCTGCTTGGGAAGGATGAGGCTCTGGTCTGCTTGGGAAGGATGAGGCTCTGGTCTGCTTGGGAAGGATGAGGCTCTGGTCTGCTTGGGGAGGATGAGACTCTGGTCTGCTTGGGAAGGATGAGGCACTGGCCTGCTTGGGAAGGATGAGGCACTGGCCTGCTTGGGAAGGATGAGACTCTGGTCTGCTTGGGAAGAATGAGGCTCTGGTCTGCTTGGGAAGGATGAGGCTCTGGTCTGCTTGGGGAGGATGAGACTCTGGTCTGCTTGGGAAGGATGAGACTCTGGTCTGCTTGGGAAGGATGAGGCTCTGGTCTGCTTGGGGAGGATGAGACTCTGGTCTGCTTGGGGAGGATGAAACTCTGGTCTGCTTGGGGAGGATGAGACTCTGGTCTGCTTGGGAAGGATGAGGCTCTGGTCTGCTTGGGGAGGATGAGACTCTGGTCTGCTTGGGAAGGATGAGGCTCTGGTCTGCTTGGGGAGGATGAGACTCTGGTCTGCTTGGGGAGGATGAAACTCTGGTCTGCTTGGGGAGGATGAGACTCTGGTCTGCTTGGGAAGGATGAGGCTCTGGTCTGCTTGGGAAGGATGAGGCTCTGGTCTGCTTGGGGAGGATGAGACTCTGGTCTGCTTGGGGAGGATGAAACTCTGGTCTGCTTGGGGAGGATGAGACTCTGGTCTGCTTGGGAAGGATGAGGCTCTGGTCTGCTTGGGGAGGATGAGACTCTGGTCTGCTTGGGAAGGATGAGGCTCTGGTCTGCTTGGGAAGGATGAGACTCTGGTCTGCTTGGGAAGGATGAGACTCTGGTCTGCTTGGGGAGGATGAGACTCTGGTCTGCTTGGGAAGGATGAGGCTCTGGTCTGCTTGGGGAGGATGAGACTCTGGTCTGCTTGGGGAGGATGAGACTCTGGTCTGCTTGGGGAGGATGAGACTCTGGTCTGCTTGGGAAGGATGAGGCTCTGGTCTGCTTGGGGAGGATGAGACTCTGGTCTGCTTGGGAAGGATGAGGCACTGGTCTGGTCTGCTTGGGAAGGATGAGACTCTGGTCTGGTCTGCTTGGGAAGGATGAGACTCTGGTCTGCTTGGGAAGGATGAGACTCTGGTCTGCTTGGGAAGGATGAGACTCTGGTCTGCTTGGGAAGGATGAGACTCTGGTCTGTTTGGGAAGGATGAGGCTCTGGTATGCTTGGGAAGGATGAGGCACTGGTCTGGTCTGCTTGGGAAGGATGAGACTCTGGTCTGCTTGGGAAGGATGAGACTCTGGTCTGCTTGGGAAGGATGAGACTCTGGTCTGCTTGGGAAGGATGAGACTCTGGTCTGCTTGGGAAGGATGAGGCTCTGGTCTGCTTGGGGAGGATGAGGCTCTGGTCTGCTTGGGAAGGATGAGACTCTGGTCTGCTTGGGAAGGATGAGGCCCTGGTCTGCTTGGGAAGGATGAGGCTCTGGTCTGCTTGGGAAGGATGAGGCTCTGGTCTGGTCTGCTTGGGGAGGATGAGGCTCTGGTCTGCTTGGGGAGGATGAGACTCTGGTCTGCTTGGGAAGGATGAGGCTCTGGTCTGCTTGGGGAGGATGAGGCTCTGGTCTGCTTGGGAAGGATGAGGCTCTGGTCTGCTTGGGGAGAATGAGACTCTGGTCTGCTTTGGGAGGATGAAACTCTGGTCTGCTTGGGGAGGATGAGACTCTGGTCTGCTTGGGAAGGATGAGGCTCTGGTCTGCTTGGGGAGGATGAGACTCTGGTCTGCTTGGGGAGGATGAAACTCTGGTCTGCTTGGGGAGGATGAGACTCTGGTCTGCTTGGGAAGGATGAGGCTCTGGTCTGCTTGGGGAGGATGAGACTCTGGTCTGCTTGGGGAGGATGAGGCTCTGGTCTGCTTATGAAGGATGAGACTCTGGTCTGCTTGGGAAGGATGAGACTCTGGTCTGCTTGGGGAGGATGAGACTCTGGTCTGCTTGGGAAGGATGAGGCTCTGGTCTGCTTGGGGAGGATGAGACTCTGGTCTGCTTGGGGAGGATGAGACTCTGGTCTGCTTGGGGAGGACGAGACTCTGGTCTGCTTGGGAAGGATGAGGCTCTGGTCTGCTTGGGAAGGATGAGACTCTGGTCTGCTTGGGAAGGATGAGACTCTGGTCTGTTTGGGAAGGATGAGGCTCTGGTCTGCTTGGGAAGGATGAGGCACTGGTCTGGTCTGCTTGGGAAGGATGAGACTCTGGTCTGCTTGGGAAGGATGAGACTCTGGTCTGCTTTGGGAGGATGAAACTCTGGTCTGCTTGGGGAGGATGAGACTCTGGTCTGCTTGGGAAGGATGAGGCTCTGGTCTGCTTGGGGAGGATGAGACTCTGGTCTGCTTGGGGAGGATGAAACTCTGGTCTGCTTGGGGAGGATGAGACTCTGGTCTGCTTGGGAAGGATGAGGCTCTGGTCTGCTTGGGGAGGATGAGACTCTGGTCTGCTTGGGGAGGATGAGGCTCTGGTCTGCTTATGAAGGATGAGACTCTGGTCTGCTTGGGAAGGATGAGACTCTGGTCTGCTTGGGGAGGATGAGACTCTGGTCTGCTTGGGAAGGATGAGGCTCTGGTCTGCTTGGGGAGGATGAGACTCTGGTCTGCTTGGGGAGGATGAGACTCTGGTCTGCTTGGGGAGGACGAGACTCTGGTCTGCTTGGGAAGGATGAGGCTCTGGTCTGCTTGGGAAGGATGAGACTCTGGTCTGCTTGGGAAGGATGAGACTCTGGTCTGTTTGGGAAGGATGAGGCTCTGGTCTGCTTGGGAAGGATGAGGCACTGGTCTGGTCTGCTTGGGAAGGATGAGACTCTGGTCTGCTTGGGAAGGATGAGACTCTGGTCTGCTTGGGAAGGATGAGACTCTGGCCTGCTTGGGAAGGATGAGACTCTGGTCTGCTTGGGAAGGATGAGGCTCTGGTCTGCTTGGGGAGGATGAGGCTCTGGTCTGCTTGGGAAGGATGAGTCTCTGGTCTGCTTGGGAAGGATGAGACTCTGGTCTGTTTGGGAAGGATGAGGCTCTGGTCTGCTTGGGAAGGATGAGGCACTGGTCTGGTCTGCTTGGGAAGGATGAGACTCTGGTCTGCTTGGGAAGGATGAGACTCTGGTCTGCTTGGGAAGGATGAGACTCTGGCCTGCTTGGGAAGGATGAGACTCTGGTCTGCTTGGGAAGGATGAGGCTCTGGTCTGCTTGGGGAGGATGAGGCTCTGGTCTGCTTGGGAAGGATGAGTCTCTGGTCTGCTTGGGAAGGATGAGGCCCTGGTCTGCTTGGGAAGGATGAGACTCTGGTCTGCTTGGGAAGGATGAGGCTCTGGTCTGGTCTGCTTGGGAAGGATGAGACTCTGGTCTGCTTGGGGAGGATGAGACTCTGGTCTGCTTGGGAAGGATGAGGCTCTGGTCTGCTTGGGGAGGATGAGACTCTGGTCTGCTTGGGGAGGATGAGACTCTGGTCTGCTTGGGGAGGATGAGACTCTGGTCTGCTTGGGAAGGATGAGGCTCTGGTCTGCTTGGGAAGGATGAGACTCTGGTCTGCTTGGGAAGGATGAGACTCTGGTCTGTTTGGGAAGGATGAGGCTCTGGTCTGCTTGGGAAGGATGAGGCACTGGTCTGGTCTGCTTGGGAAGGATGAGACTCTGGTCTGCTTGGGAAGGATGAGACTCTGGTCTGCTTGGGAAGGATGAGACTCTGGCCTGCTTGGGAAGGATGAGACTCTGGTCTGCTTGGGAAGGATGAGGCTCTGGTCTGCTTGGGGAGGATGAGGCTCTGGTCTGCTTGGGAAGGATGAGTCTCTGGTCTGCTTGGGTAGGATGAGGCACTGGCCTGCTTGTGAAGGATGAGGCACTGGTCTGCTTGGGAAGGATGAGGTCCTGGTCTGCTTGGTAAGGATGAGGCCCTGGTCTGCTTGGGAAGGATGAGGCACTGGTCTGCTTGGGAAGGATGAGGCACTGGTCTGCTTGGTAAGGATGAGGTCCTGGTCTGCTTGGGAAGCATGAGGCACTGGTCTGCTTGGAAAGGATGAGGCTCTTGTCTGCTTGGGAAGGATGAGGTACTGGTCTGCTTGGGAAGGATGAGGCACTGGTCTGCTTGGGAAGGATGAGGCACTGGTCTACTTGGGAAGGATGAGGCACTGGTCTGCTTGGAAAGGATGAGACTCTTGTCTGCTTGGGAAGGATGAGGTACTGGTCGGCTTGGGAAGGATGAGGCACTGGTCTGCTTGGGAAGGATGAGGCACTGGTCTGCTTGGGAAGGATGAGGCACTAGTCTGCTTGGGAAGGATGAGGCTCTGGTCTTCTTGGGAAGGATGAGGCCCTGGTCTGCTTGGGAAGGATGAGACTCTGGTCTGCTTGGGAAGGATGAGGCTCTGGTCTGGTCTGCTGGGGGAGGATGAGGCTCTGGTCTGCTTGGGAAGGATGGGACTCTGGTCTGCTTGGGAAGGATGAGGCACTGGTCTGGTCTGCTTGGGAAGGATGAGACTCTGGTCTGCTTGGGAAGGATGAGACTCTGGTCTGCTTGGGAAGGATGGGACTCTGGTCTGCTTGGGAAGGATGAGGCACTGGTCTGGTCTGCTTGGGAAGGATGAGACTCTGGTCTGCTTGGGAAGGATGAGGCACTGGTCTGGTCTGCTTGGGAAGGATGAGACTCTGGTCTGCTTGGGAAGGATGAGGCACTGGCCTGCTTGGGAAGGATGAGGCACTGGTCTGCTTGGGAAGCATGAGGTCCTGGTCTGCTTGGTAAGGATGAGGTCTCTGGTCTGCTTGGGAAGGATGAGGCCCTGGTCTGCTTGGGAAGGATGAGGCCCTGGTCTGCTTGGGAAGGATGAGGCACTGGTCTGCTTGGGAAGGATGAGGCACTGGTCTGCTTGGGAAGGATGAGGTCCTGGTCTGCTTGGGAAGCATGAGGCACTGGTCTGCTTGGAAAGGATGAGGCTCTTGTCTGCTTGGGAAGGATGAGGTACTGGTCTGCTTGGGAAGGATGAGGCACTGGTCTGCTTGGGAAGGATGAGGCACTGGTCTGCTTGGGAAGGATGAGGCACTGGTCTGCTTGGAAAGGATGAGGCTCTGGTCTTCTTGGGGAGGATGAGGTTCTGGTCTGCTTGGGAAGGATGAGACTCTGGTCTGCTTGGGAACGATGAGGCTCTTGTCTGCTTGGGAAGCATGAGGCACTGGTCTGCTTGGGAAGGATGAGGCACTGGTCTGCTTGGGAAGGATGAGGCACTGGTCTGCTTGGGAAGAATGAGGCACTAGTCTGCTTGGGAAGGATGAGGCTCTGGTCTGCTTGGGAAGGATGAGGCTCTTGTTTGCTTGGGAAGGATGAGGCTCTGGTCTGCTTGGGAAGGATGAGGCCCTGGTCTGCTTGGGAAGGATGAGGCACTGGTCTGGTCTGCTTGGGAAGGATGAGACTCTGGTCTGCTTGGGAAGGATGAGGCACTGGCCTGCTTGGGAAGGATGAGACTCTGGTCTGCTTGGGAAGGATGAGACTCTGGTCTGCTTGGGAAGGATGAGGCTCTGGTCTGCTTGGGAAGGATGAGGCTCTGGTCTGCTTGGGAAGGATGAGGCTCTGGTCTGCTTGGGGAGGATGAGACTCTGGTCTGCTTGGGAAGGATGAGGCACTGGCCTGCTTGGGAAGGATGAGGCACTGGCCTGCTTGGGAAGGATGAGACTCTGGTCTGCTTGGGAAGAATGAGGCTCTGGTCTGCTTGGGAAGGATGAGGCTCTGGTCTGCTTGGGGAGGATGAGACTCTGGTCTGCTTGGGAAGGATGAGACTCTGGTCTGCTTGGGAAGGATGAGGCTCTGGTCTGCTTGGGGAGGATGAGACTCTGGTCTGCTTGGGGAGGATGAAACTCTGGTCTGCTTGGGGAGGATGAGACTCTGGTCTGCTTGGGAAGGATGAGGCTCTGGTCTGCTTGGGGAGGATGAGACTCTGGTCTGCTTGGGAAGGATGAGGCTCTGGTCTGCTTGGGGAGGATGAGACTCTGGTCTGCTTGGGGAGGATGAAACTCTGGTCTGCTTGGGGAGGATGAGACTCTGGTCTGCTTGGGAAGGATGAGGCTCTGGTCTGCTTGGGAAGGATGAGGCTCTGGTCTGCTTGGGGAGGATGAGACTCTGGTCTGCTTGGGGAGGATGAAACTCTGGTCTGCTTGGGGAGGATGAGACTCTGGTCTGCTTGGGAAGGATGAGGCTCTGGTCTGCTTGGGGAGGATGAGACTCTGGTCTGCTTGGGAAGGATGAGGCTCTGGTCTGCTTGGGAAGGATGAGACTCTGGTCTGCTTGGGAAGGATGAGACTCTGGTCTGCTTGGGGAGGATGAGACTCTGGTCTGCTTGGGAAGGATGAGGCTCTGGTCTGCTTGGGGAGGATGAGACTCTGGTCTGCTTGGGGAGGATGAGACTCTGGTCTGCTTGGGGAGGATGAGACTCTGGTCTGCTTGGGAAGGATGAGGCTCTGGTCTGCTTGGGGAGGATGAGACTCTGGTCTGCTTGGGAAGGATGAGGCACTGGTCTGGTCTGCTTGGGAAGGATGAGACTCTGGTCTGGTCTGCTTGGGAAGGATGAGACTCTGGTCTGCTTGGGAAGGATGAGACTCTGGTCTGCTTGGGAAGGATGAGACTCTGGTCTGCTTGGGAAGGATGAGACTCTGGTCTGTTTGGGAAGGATGAGGCTCTGGTCTGCTTGGGAAGGATGAGGCACTGGTCTGGTCTGCTTGGGAAGGATGAGACTCTGGTCTGCTTGGGAAGGATGAGACTCTGGTCTGCTTGGGAAGGATGAGACTCTGGTCTGCTTGGGAAGGATGAGACTCTGGTCTGCTTGGGAAGGATGAGGCTCTGGTCTGCTTGGGGAGGATGAGGCTCTGGTCTGCTTGGGAAGGATGAGACTCTGGTCTGCTTGGGAAGGATGAGGCCCTGGTCTGCTTGGGAAGGATGAGACTCTGGTCTGCTTGGGAAGGATGAGACTCTGGTCTGCTTGGGGAGGATGAGACTCTGGTCTGCTTGGGAAGGATGAGGCTCTGGTCTGCTTGGGGAGGATGAGACTCTGGTCTGCTTGGGAAGGATGAGGCTCTGGTCTGGTCTGCTTGGGGAGGATGAGACTCTGGTCTGCTTGGGAAGGATGAGGCTCTGGTCTGCTTGGGGAGGATGAGACTCTGGTCTGCTTGGGGAGGATGAAACTCTGGTCTGCTTGGGGAGGATGAGACTCTGGTCTGCTTGGGAAGGATGAGGCTCTGGTCTGCTTGGGGAGGATGAGACTCTGGTCTGCTTGGGGAGGATGAAACTCTGGTCTGCTTGGGGAGGATGAGACTCTGGTCTGCTTGGGAAGGATGAGGCTCTGGTCTGCTTGGGGAGGATGAGACTCTGGTCTGCTTGGGAAGGATGAGGCTCTGGTCTGCTTGGGGAGGATGAGACTCTGGTCTGCTTGGGAAGGATGAGACTCTGGTCTGCTTGGGGAGGATGAGACTCTGGTCTGCTTGGGAAGGATGAGGCTCTGGTCTGCTTGGGGAGGATGAGACTCTGGTCTGCTTGGGGAGGATGAGACTCTGGTCTGCTTGGGAAGGATGAGGCTCTGGTCTGCTTGGGGAGGATGAGACTCTGGTCTGCTTGGGGAGGATGAAACTCTGGTCTGCTTGGGGAGGATGAGACTCTGGTCTGCTTGGGAAGGATGAGGCTCTGGTCTGCTTGGGGAGGATGAGACTCTGGTCTGCTTGGGAAGGATGAGGCTCTGGTCTGCTTGGGGAGGATGAGACTCTGGTCTGCTTGGGAAGGATGAGACTCTGGTCTGCTTGGGGAGGATGAGACTCTGGTCTGCTTGGGAAGGATGAGGCTCTGGTCTGCTTGGGGAGGATGAGACTCTGGTCTGCTTGGGGAGGATGAGACTCTGGTCTGCTTGGGGAGGATGAGACTCTGGTCTGCTTGGGAAGGATGAGGCTCTGGTCTGCTTGGGAAGGATGAGACTCTGGTCTGCTTGGGAAGGATGAGACTCTGGTCTGTTTGGGAAGGATGAGGCTCTGGTCTGCTTGGGAAGGATGAGGCACTGGTCTGGTCTGCTTGGGAAGGATGAGACTCTGGTCTGCTTGGGAAGGATGAGACTCTGGCCTGCTTGGGAAGGATGAGACTCTGGTCTGCTTGGGAAGGATGAGGCTCTGGTCTGCTTGGGGAGGATGAGGCTCTGGTCTGCTTGGGAAGGATGAGTCTCTGGTCTGCTTGGGAAGGATGAGGCCCTGGTCTGCTTGGGAAGGATGAGACTCTGGTCTGCTTGGGAAGGATGAGGCTCTGGTCTGGTCTGCTTGGGGAGGATGAGGCTCTGGTCTGCTTGGGAAGGATGGGACTCTGGTCTGCTTGGGAAGGATGAGGCACTGGTCTGGTCTGCTTGGGAAGGATGAGACTCTGGTCTGCTTGGGAAGGATGAGACTCTGGTCTGCTTGGGAAGGATGAGACTCTGGTCTGCTTGGGAAGGATGGGACTCTGGTCTGCTTGGGAAGGATGAGGCACTGGTCTGGTCTGCTTGGGAAGGATGAGACTCTGGTCTGCTTGGGAAGGATGAGGCACTGGTCTGGTCTGCTTGGGAAGGATGAGACTCTGGTCTGCTTGGGAAGGATGAGGCACTGGCCTGCTTGGGAAGGATGAGGCACTGGTCTGCTTGGGAAGGATGAGGTCCTGGTCTGCTTGGTAAGGATGAGGTCTCTAGTCTGCTTGGGAAGGATGAGGCCCTGGTCTGCTTGGGAAGGATGAGGCCCTGGTCTGCTTGGGAAGGATGAGGCACTGGTCTGCTTGGGAAGGATGAGGCACTGGTCTGCTTGGGAAGGATGAGGTCCTGGTCTGCTTGGGAAGCATGAGGCACTGGTCTGCTTGGAAAGGATGAGGCTCTTGTCTGCTTGGGAAGGATGAGGTACTGGTCTGCTTGGGAAGGATGAGGCACTGGTCTGCTTGGGAAGGATGAGGCACTGGTCTGCTTGGGAAGGATGAGGCACTGGTCTGCTTGGAAAGGATGAGACTCTTGTCTGCTTGGGAAGGATGAGGTACTGGTCTGCTTGGGAAGGATGAGGCACTGGTCTGCTTGGGAAGGATGAGGCACTGGTCTGCTTGGGAAGGATGAGGCACTAGTCTGCTTGGGAAGGATGAGGCTCTGGTCTTCTTGGGAAGGATGAGGCCCTGGTCTGCTTGGGAAGGATGAGACTCTGGTCTGCTTGGGAAGGATGAGGCTCTGGTCTGGTCTGCTTGGGGAGGATGAGGCTCTGGTTTGCTTGGGAAGGATGGGACTCTGGTCTGCTTGGGAAGGATGAGGCACTGGTCTGGTCTGCTTGGGAAGGATGAGACTCTGGTCTGCTTGGGAAGGATGAGACTCTGGTCTGCTTGGGAAGGATGGGACTCTGGTCTGCTTGGGAAGGATGAGGCACTGGTCTGGTCTGCTTGGGAAGGATGAGACTCTGGTCTGCTTGGGAAGGATGAGGCACTGGTCTGGTCTGCTTGGGAAGGATGAGACTCTGGTCTGCTTGGGAAGGATGAGGCACTGGCCTGCTTGGGAAGGATGAGGCACTGGTCTGCTTGGGAAGGATGAGGTCCTGGTCTGCTTGGTAAGGATGAGGTCTCTAGTCTGCTTGGGAAGGATGAGGCCCTGGTCTGCTTGGGAAGGATGAGGCCCTGGTCTGCTTGGGAAGGATGAGGCACTGGTCTGCTTGGGAAGGATGAGGCACTGGTCTGCTTGGTAAGGATGAGGTCCTGGTCTGCTTGGGAAGCATGAGGCACTGGTCTGCTTGGAAAGGATGAGGCTCTTGTCTGCTTGGGAAGGATGAGGTACTGGTCTGCTTGGGAAGGATGAGGCACTGGTCTGCTTGGGAAGGATGAGGCACTGGTCTGCTTGGGAAGGATGAGGCACTGGTCTGCTTGGAAAGGATGAGACTCTTGTCTGCTTGGGAAGGATGAGGTACTGGTCTGCTTGGGAAGGATGAGGCACTGGTCTGCTTGGGAAGGATGAGGCACTGGTCTGCTTGGGAAGGATGAGGCACTAGTCTGCTTGGGAAGGATGAGGCTCTGGTCTTCTTGGGAAGGATGAGGCCCTGGTCTGCTTGGGAAGGATGAGACTCTGGTCTGCTTGGGAAGGATGAGGCTCTGGTCTGGTCTGCTTGGGGAGGATGAGGCTCTGGTCTGCTTGGGAAGGATGGGACTCTGGTCTGCTTGGGAAGGATGAGGCACTGGTCTGGTCTGCTTGGGAAGGATGAGACTCTGGTCTGCTTGGGAAGGATGAGACTCTGGTCTGCTTGGGAAGGATGGGACTCTGGTCTGCTTGGGAAGGATGAGGCACTGGTCTGGTCTGCTTGGGAAGGATGAGACTCTGGTCTGCTTGGGAAGGATGAGGCACTGGTCTGGTCTGCTTGGGAAGGATGAGACTCTGGTCTGCTTGGGAAGGATGAGGCACTGGCCTGCTTGGGAAGGATGAGGCACTGGTCTGCTTGGGAAGCATGAGGTCCTGGTCTGCTTGGTAAGGATGAGGTCTCTGGTCTGCTTGGGAAGGATGAGGCCCTGGTCTGCTTGGGAAGGATGAGGCCCTGGTCTGCTTGGGAAGGATGAGGCACTGGTCTGCTTGGGAAGGATGAGGCACTGGTCTGCTTGGTAAGGATGAGGTCCTGGTCTGCTTGGGAAGCATGAGGCACTGGTCTGCTTGGAAAGGATGAGGCTCTTGTCTGCTTGGGAAGGATGAGGTACTGGTCTGCTTGGGAAGGATGAGGCACTGGTCTGCTTGGGAAGGATGAGGCACTGGTCTGCTTGGGAAGGATGAGGCACTGGTCTGCTTGGAAAGGATGAGGCTCTGGTCTTCTTGGGGAGGATGAGGTTCTGGTCTGCTTGGGAAGGATGAGACTCTGGTCTGCTTGGGAACGATGAGGCTCTTGTCTGCTTGGGAAGCATGAGGCACTGGTCTGCTTGGGAAGGATGAGGCACTGGTCTGCTTGGGAAGGATGAGGCACTGGTCTGCTTGGGAAGGATGAGGCACTAGTCTGCTTGGGAAGGATGAGGCTCTGGTCTGCTTGGGAAGGATGAGGCTCTTGTTTGCTTGGGAAGGATGAGGCTCTGGTCTGCTTGGGAAGGATGAGGCCCTGGTCTGCTTGGGAAGGATGAGGCTCTGGTCTGCTTGGGAAGGATGGGACTCTGGTCTGCTTGGGAAGGATGAGACTCTGGTCTGCTTGGGAAGGATGAGGCACTGGCCTGCTTGGGAAGGATGAGGCACTGGTCTGCCTGGGAAGGATGAGGCTCTGGTCTGCTTGGGAAGGATGAGGCTCTGGTCTGCTTGGAAAGGATGGGACTCTGGTCTGCTTGGTAAGGATGAGGTCCTGGTCTGCTTGGGAAGCATGAGGCACTGGTCTGCTTGGGAAGGATGAGGCTCTTGTCTGCTTGGGAAGGATGAGGTACTGGTCTGCTTGGGAAGGATGAGGCACTGGTCTGCTTGGGAAGGATGAGGCACTGGTCTGCTTGGGAAGGATGAGGCACTAGTCTGCTTGGGGAGGATGAGGCTCTGGCCTTCTTGGGGAGGATGAGGTTCTGGTCTGCTTGGGAAGGATGAGACTCTGGTCTGCTTGGGAACGATGAGGCTCTTGTCTGCTTGGGAAGCATGAGGCTCTTGTCTGCTTGGGAAGCATGAGGCACTGGTCTGCTTGGGAAGCATGAGGCACTGGTCTGCTTGGGAAGGATGAGGCTCTGGTCTGCTTGGGAAGGATGAGGCCCTGGTCTTCTTGGGAAGGATGAGGCCCTGGTCTGCTTGGGAAGGATGAGGCTCTGGTCTGCTTGGGAAGGATGAGGCTCTGGTCTGCTTGGGAAGGATGAGGCTCTGGTCTGCTTGGGAAGGATGAGGCTCTGGTCTGCTTGGGAAGGATGAGGCTCTGGTCTGCTTGGGAAGGATGAGGCTCTGGTCTGCTTGGGAAGGATGAGGCCCTGGTCTGCTTGGGAAGGATGAGGCCCTGGTCTGCTTGGGAAGGATGAGGCTCTGGTCTGCTTGGGAAGGATGAGGCCCTGGTCTGCTTGGGAAGGATGAGGCCCTGGTCTGCTTGGGAAGGATGAGGCACTGGCCTGCTTGGGAAGGATGAGGCACTGGCCTGCTTGGGAAGTATGAGGCACTGGCCTGCTTGGGAAGGATGAGGCACTGGCCTGCTTGGGAAGGATGAGGCACTGGTCTGCTTGGGAAGGATGAGGCACTGGTCTGCTTGGGAAGGATGAGGCACTGGTCTGCTTGGGAAGGATGAGGCACTGGTCTGCTTGGGAAGGATGAGGCACTGGTCTGCTTGGGAAGGATGAGGCACTGGTCTGCTTGGGAAGGATGAGGCACTGGCATGCTTGGGAAGGATGAGGCACTGGTCTGCTTGGGAAGGATGAGGCACTTGCCTGCTTGGGAAGGATGAGGCACTGGCCTGCTTGGGAAGGATGAGGCACTGGCCTGCTTGGGAAGGATGAGGCACTGGCCTGCTTGGGAAGGATGAGGCACTGGCCTGCTTGGGAAGGATGAGGCACTGGCCTGCTTGGGAAGGATGAGGCACTGGCCTGCTTGGGAAGGATGAGGCACTGGCCTGCTTGGGAAGGATGAGGCACTGGCCTGCTTGAGAAGGATGAGGCACTGGTCTGCTTGGGAAGGATGAGGCACTGGTCTGCTTGGGAAGGATGAGGCACTGGTCTGCTTGGGAAGTATGAGGCATTGGTTTGGTCTGACTAGGAAGGATGAGGCTCTGGTCTGAAGTCTTTATGAAGTTTGAGGCACTGTTTCAGACTACCTACTGCTTAGGAAGTATTAGGAACTGTTCCTGAGTGCCTAGGGAGTATAAGACACTGGTATGAAGTATTTAGGAAGAATAATGCACTGTTCCAGACTACCTGCAGCCTAGGGAATATTGCAAACTGGTCTGGTCTGCCTAGGTGGGATGTGGCAGTGGTCCACACTGTCTTGGGAAGTATGGGGCACTGGTCTGGAGTGCCAATGAAATATGAGGTACCACAATGTCTTTTAGTGAAAAGCGAAGTTCTGGGCTTCCCGTCAGTCTAGCACACTTGTACGGCTCCTCTTCATTAAACTTCAGCTTTAAGCATAGAACTCTATTACTAATTTTCCCATTTCACTAATTGTTTCCTGTTTGGCATTCCTCCCAGCTGTGAGCTGCAATATAATGTGTGTTGTGCAATAATCACAGAGAACTGCGCGCAGACCGCACAGCCAGCCAATACTTCTACATGACGGATCATGTGAGTCCGACTCCTTCCCTTCATTGCCACAGGAGGAAGAACAACACTGTTGGTGGATGAATCATGAATAACCACGAGGACTCACCGCACCTTCCCCAACAAACACCTAAATTGCCCATCCAAAACGTCCTCTGTGGTGTACATAGTTCCTAAGTCACTGATATTCCAGGGTAGGTTCCTCTGTGGTTTATCTAGTTCCTGAGTCCTTGATCTTCTGTAGTAGGTTCATCTGTGGTGTATCTGGTTCCTGAGTCCCTGATCCTCTGGGGTAGGTTCATCTGTGGTGTATCGGGTTCCTAAGTCACTAATATTCCAGAGTAGGATCTTCTGTGGTGTATCTAGTTCCAGAGTCCTTGATCTTCTGTAGTAGGTTCATCTGTGGTGTATCTAGTTCCTGAGTCCCTGATCTTCTGGGGTAGGTTCATCTGTGGTGTATCGGGTTCCTAAGTCACTAATATTCCAGAGTAGGATCTTCTGTGGTGTATCTGGTTCCTGAGTCACTAATATTCCAGAGTAGGATCTTCTGTGGTGCATCTGTTTCCTGAGTCACTAATATTCCAGAGTAGGATCTTCTGTGGTGTATCCGGTTCCTGAGTAACTGATATTCCAGTGTAGGTTCCTCTGTGGTGTATCTGGTTCCTGAGTCACTAATATTCCGGAGTAGGATCTTCTGTGGTGTATCCGCTTCCTGAGTAACTGATGTTCCAGAGTAGGTTCCTCTGTGGTGTATCTGGTTCCTGAGTCACTGATATTCCGGAGTAGGTTCCTCTGTGGTGTATCTGGTTCCTCAGTCTCTGATATTCCAGAGTAGGTTCCTCTGTGGTGTATCTGGTTCCTCAGTCTCTGATATTCCAGAGTAGGTTCCCCTCTGGTGTATCTGGTTCCTCAGTCTCTGATATTCCAGAGTAGGTTCCTCTGTGGTGTATCTGGTTCCTCAGTCTCTGATATTCCAGAGTAGGTTCCTCTGTGGTGTATCTGGTTCCTCAGTCTCTGATATTCCAGAGTAGGTTCCTCTGTGGTGTATCTGGTTCCTGAGTCTCTGATATTCCGGAGTAGGTTCCTCTGTGGTGTATCCGGTTTCTGAGTCACTCATATTCCAGAGTAGGTTCCTCTGTGCTGTATCTAGTTCCTAAATCACTGATATTCTGGATTTGGTTTCTCTATGGTGTATCTGGTTCCTGAGTCACTCATATTCTGGAGTAGGTTCCTCTGTGGTGTATCTGGTTCCTCAGTCACTGATATTTCGGAGTAGGTTCCTCTGGTGTATCTGGTTCCTTAGTCTCTGATATTCCAGAGTAGGTTCCTCTGTGGTGTATCTGGTTCCTCAGTCTCTGATATTCCAGAGTAGGTTCCTCTGTGGTGCATCTGGTTCCTGAGTCTCTGATATTACGGAGTAGGTTCCTCTGTGGTGTATCTGGTTCCTCAGTCTCTGATATTCCGGAGTAGGTTCCTCTGTGGTGTATCTGGTTCCTGAGTATCTGATATTCTGGAGTAGGTTCCTCTGTGGTGTATCTGGTTCCTCAGTGTCTGATATTACGAAGTAGGTTCCTCTGTGGTGTATCTGGTTCCTCAGTCTCTGATATTCCAGAGTAGGTTCCTCTGTGGTGCATCTGGTTCCTGAGTCTCTGATATTACGGAGTAGGTTCCTCTGTGGTGTATCTGGTTCCTGAGTATCTGATATTCTGGAGTAGGTTCCTCTGTGGTGTATCTGGTTCCTCAGTCTCTGATATTACGAAGTAGGTTCCTCTGTGGTGTATCTGGTTCCTCAGTCTCTGATATTCCAGAGTAGGTTCCTCTGTGGTGTATCTGGTTCCTCAGTCTCTGATATTCCAGAGTAGGTTCCTCTGTGGTGTATCTGGTTCCTCAGTCTCTGATATTCCAGAGTAGGTTCCTCTGTGGTGTATCTGGTTCCTCAGTCTCTGATATTCCAGAGTAGGTTCCTCTGTGGTGTATCTGGTTCCTCAGTCTCTGATATTCCAGAGTAGGTTCCTCTGTGGTGTATCTGGTTCCTCAGTCTCTGATATTCCAGAGTAGGTTCCTCTGTGGTGTATCTGGTTCCTCAGTCTCTGATATTCCAGAGTAGGTTCCTCTGTGGTGTATCTGGTTCCTCAGTCTCTGATATTAAGGAGTAGGTTCCTCTGTGGTGTATCTGGTTCCTCAGTCTCTGATATTCCAGAGTAGGTTCCTCTGTGGTGTATCTGGTTCCTCAATCTCTGATGTTCTGGAGTAGGTTCCTCTGTGGTGTATCTGGTTCCTCAGTCTCTGATATTCCGGAGTAGGTTCCTCTGTGGTGTATCTGGTTCCTCAGTCTCTGATATTCCGGAGTAGGTTCCTCTGTGGTGTATCTGGTTCCTCAGTCTCTGATATTCCAGAGTAGGTTCCTCTGTGGTGTATCTGGTTCCTCAGTCTCTGATATTCCAGAGTAGGTTCCTCTGTGGTGTATCTGGTTCCTCAGTCTCTGATATTCCGGAGTAGGTTCCTCTGTGGTGTATCTGGTTCCTGAGTATCTGATATTCTGGAGTAGGTTCCTCTGTGGTGTATCTGGTTCCTCAGTCTCTGATATTACGAAGTAGGTTCCTCTGTGGTGTATCTGGTTCCTCAGTCTCTGATATTCCAGAGTAGGTTCCTCTGTGGTGTATCTGGTTCCTCAGTCTCTGATATTCCAGAGTAGGTTCCTCTGTGGTGTATCTGGTTCCTCAGTCTCTGATATTCCAGAGTAGGTTCCTCTGTGGTGTATCTGGTTCCTCAGTCTCTGATATTCCAGAGTAGGTTCCTCTGTGGTGTATCTGGTTCCTCAGTCTCTGATATTCCAGAGTAGGTTCCTCTGTGGTGTATCTGGTTCCTCAGTCTCTGATATTAAGGAGTAGGTTCCTCTGTGGTGTATCTGGTTCCTCAGTCTCTGATATTCCAGAGTAGGTTCCTCTGTGGTGTATCTGGTTCCTCAATCTCTGATGTTCTGGAGTAGGTTCCTCTGTGGTGTATCTGGTTCCTCAGTCTCTGATATTCCGGAGTAGGTTCCTCTGTGGTGTATCTGGTTCCTCAGTCTCTGATATTCCGGAGTAGGTTCCTCTGTGGTGTATCTGGTTCCTCAGTCTCTGATATTCCAGAGTAGGTTCCTCTGTGGTGTATCTGGTTCCTCAGTCTCTGATATTCCAGAGTAGGTTCCTCTGTGGTGTATCTGGTTCCTCAGTCTCTGATATTCCGGAGTAGGTTCCTCTGTGGTGTATCTGGTTCCTGAGTATCTGATATTCTGGAGTAGGTTCCTCTGTGGTGTATCTGGTTCCTCAGTGTCTGATATTACGAAGTAGGTTCCTCTGTGGTGTATCTGGTTCCTCAGTCTCTGATATTCCAGAGTAGGTTCCTCTGTGGTGCATCTGGTTCCTGAGTCTCTGATATTACGGAGTAGGTTCCTCTGTGGTGTATCTGGTTCCTCAGTCTCTGATATTCCGGAGTAGGTTCCTCTGTGGTGTATCTGGTTCCTGAGTATCTGATATTCTGGAGTAGGTTCCTCTGTGGTGTATCTGGTTCCTCAGTCTCTGATATTACGAAGTAGGTTCCTCTGTGGTGTATCTGGTTCCTCAGTCTCTGATATTCCAGAGTAGGTTCCTCTGTGGTGTATCTGGTTCCTCAGTCTCTGATATTCCAGAGTAGGTTCCTCTGTGGTGTATCTGGTTCCTCAGTCTCTGATATTCCAGAGTAGGTTCCTCTGTGGTGTATCTGGTTCCTCAGTCTCTGATATTCCAGAGTAGGTTCCTCTGTGGTGTATCTGGTTCCTCAGTCTCTGATATTCCAGAGTAGGTTCCTCTGTGGTGTATCTGGTTCCTCAGTCTCTGATATTAAGGAGTAGGTTCCTCTGTGGTGTATCTGGTTCCTCAGTCTCTGATATTCCAGAGTAGGTTCCTCTGTGGTGTATCTGGTTCCTCAATCTCTGATGTTCTGGAGTAGGTTCCTCTGTGGTGTATCTGGTTCCTCAGTCTCTGATATTCCGGAGTAGGTTCCTCTGTGGTGTATCTGGTTCCTCAGTCTCTGATATTCCGGAGTAGGTTCCTCTGTGGTGTATCTGGTTCCTCAGTCTCTGATATTCCAGAGTAGGTTCCTCTGTGGTGTATCTGGTTCCTCAGTCTCTGATATTCCAGAGTAGGTTCCTCTGTGGTGTATCTGGTTCCTGAGTCTCTGATATTCCGGAGTCGGTGTCTCTGTGGTGTATCTGGTTCCTCAGTCTCTGATATTCCAGAGTAGGTTCCTCTGTGGTGTATCTGGTTCCTCAGTCTCTGATATTCCGGAGTAGGTTCCTCTGTGGTGTATCTGGTTCCTCAGTCTCTGATATTCCGGAGTAGGTTCCTCTGTGGTGTATCTGGTTCCTGAGTATCTGATATTCTGGAGTAGGTTCCTCTGTGGTGTATCTGGTTCCTCAGTCTCTGATATTACGGAGTAGGTTCCTCTGTGGTGTATCTGGTTCCTCAGTCTCTGATATTCCAGAGTAGGTTCCTCTGTGGTGTATCTGGTTCCTCAGTCTCTGATATTCCGGAGTAGGTTCCTCTGTGGTGTATCTGGTTTCTCAGTCTCTGATATTCCAGAGTAGGTTCCTCTGTGGTGTATCTGGTTCCTCAGTCTCTGATATTCTGGAGTAGGTTCCTCTGTGGTGTATCTGGTTCCTCAGTCTCTGATATTCTGGAGTAGGATCCTCTGTGGTGTATCTGATTCCTCAATCTCTGATATTCCGGAGTAGGTTCCTCTGTGGTGTATCTGATTCCTCAATCTCTGATATTCCGGAGTAGGTTCCTCTGTGGTGTATCTGGTTCCTCAGTCTCTGATATTCTGGAGTAGGTTCCTCTGTGGTGTATCTGGTTCCTCAGTCTCTGATATTCTGGAGTAGGTTCCTCTGTGGTGTATCTGGTTCCTCAGTCTCTGATATTTCAGAGTAGGTTCCTCTGTGGTGTATCTGGTTCCTCAGTCTCTGATATTGCGGAGTAGGTTCCTCTGTGGTGTATGTGGTTCCTCAGTCTCTGATATTCCAGAGTAGGTTCCTCTGTGGTGTATCTGGTTCCTCAATCTCTGATGTTCTGGAGTAGGTTCCTCTGTGGTGTATCTGGTTCCTCAGTCTCTGATATTCCGGAGTAGGTTCCTCTGTGGTGTATCTGGTTCCTCAGTCTCTGATATTCCAGAGTAGGTTCCTCTGTGGTGTATCTGGTTTCTCAGTCTCTGATATTCCAGAGTAGGTTTCTCTGTGGTGTATCTGGTTCCTGAGTCTCTGATATTCCGGAGTCGGTGTCTCTGTGGTGTATCTGGTTCCTCAGTCTCTGATATTCCAGAGTAGGTTCCTCTGTGGTGTATCTGGTTCCTCAGTCTCTGATATTCCAGAGTAGGTTCCTCTGTGGTGTATCTGGTTCCTCAGTCTCTGATATTCCAGAGTAGGTTCCTCTGTGGTGTATCTGGTTCCTGAGACTCTGATATTCCGGAGTAGGTTCCTCTGTGGTGTATCCGGTTTCTGAGTCACTCATATTCCAGAGTAGGTTCCTCTGTGCTGTATCTAGTTCCTAAATCACTGATATTCTGGATTAGGTTTCTCTATGGTGTATCTGGTTCCTGAGTCACTCATATTCCGGAGTAGGTTCCTCTGTGGTGTATCTGGTTCTTCAGTCACTGATATTTCGTAGTAGGTTCCTCTGGTGTATCTGGTTTCTTAGTCTCTGATATTCCAGAGTAGGTTCCTCTGTGGTGTATCTGGTTCCTCAGTCTCTGATATTCCAGAGTAGGTTCCTCTGTGGTGCATCTGGTTCCTGAGTCTCTGATATTACGGAGTAGGTTCCTCTGTGGTGTATCTGGTTCCTCAGTCTCTGATATTCCGGAGTAGGTTCCTCTGTGGTGTATCTAGTTCCTAAATCACTGATATTCTGGATTAGGTTTCTCTATGGTGTATCTGGTTCCTGAGTCACTCATATTCCGGAGTAGGTTCCTCTGTGGTGTATCTGGTTCTTCAGTCACTGATATTTCGTAGTAGGTTCCTCTGGTGTATCTGGTTCCTTAGTCTCTGATATTCCAGAGTAGGTTCCTCTGTGGTGTATCTGGTTCCTCAGTCTCTGATATTCCAGAGTAGGTTCCTCTGTGGTGCATCTGGTTCCTGAGTCTCTGATATTACGGAGTAGGTTCCTCTGTGGTGTATCTGGTTCCTCAGTCTCTGATATTCCGGAGTAGGTTCCTCTGTGGTGTATCTGGTTCCTCAGTCTCTGATATTCCGGAGTAGGTTCCTCTGTGGTGTATGTGGTTCCTGAGTATCTGATATTCTGGAGTAGGTTCCTCTGTGGTGTATCTGGTTCCTCAGTCTCTGATATTCCGGAGTAGGTTCCTCTGTGGTGTATCCGGTTTCTGAGTCACTCATATTCCAGAGTAGGTTCCTCTGTGCTGTATCTAGTTCCTAAATCACTGATATTCTGGATTAGGTTTCTCTATGGTGTATCTGGTTCCTGAGTCACTCATATTCCGGAGTAGGTTCCTCTGTGGTGTATCTGGTTCTTCAGTCACTGATATTTCGTAGTAGGTTCCTCTGGTGTATCTGGTTTCTTAGTCTCTGATATTCCAGAGTAGGTTCCTCTGTGGTGTATCTGGTTCCTCAGTCTCTGATATTCCAGAGTAGGTTCCTCTGTGGTGCATCTGGTTCCTGAGTCTCTGATATTACGGAGTAGGTTCCTCTGTGGTGTATCTGGTTCCTCAGTCTCTGATATTCCGGAGTAGGTTCCTCTGTGGTGTATCTAGTTCCTAAATCACTGATATTCTGGATTAGGTTTCTCTATGGTGTATCTGGTTCCTGAGTCACTCATATTCCGGAGTAGGTTCCTCTGTGGTGTATCTGGTTCTTCAGTCACTGATATTTCGTAGTAGGTTCCTCTGGTGTATCTGGTTCCTTAGTCTCTGATATTCCAGAGTAGGTTCCTCTGTGGTGTATCTGGTTCCTCAGTCTCTGATATTCCAGAGTAGGTTCCTCTGTGGTGCATCTGGTTCCTGAGTCTCTGATATTACGGAGTAGGTTCCTCTGTGGTGTATCTGGTTCCTCAGTCTCTGATATTCCGGAGTAGGTTCCTCTGTGGTGTATCTGGTTCCTCAGTCTCTGATATTCCGGAGTAGGTTCCTCTGTGGTGTATGTGGTTCCTGAGTATCTGATATTCTGGAGTAGGTTCCTCTGTGGTGTATCTGGTTCCTCAGTCTCTGATATTACGGAGTAGGTTCCTCTGTGGTGTATCTGGTTCCTCAGTCTCTGATATTCCAGAGTAGGTTCCTCTGTGGTGTATCTGGTTCCTCAGTCTCTGATTTTCCGGAGTAGGTTCCTCTGTGGTGTATCTGGTTCCTCAGTCTCTGATATTCCGGAGTAGGTTCCTCTGTGGTGTATCTGGTTTCTCAGTCTCTGATATTCCAGAGTAGGTTCCTCTGTGGTGTATCTGGTTCCTCAGTCTCTGATATTCTGGAGTAGGATCCTCTGTGGTGTATCTGGTTCCTCAGTCTCTGATATTCTGAAGTAGGCATCTCTGTGGTGTATCTGATTCCTCAATCTCTGATATTCCGGAGTAGGTTCCTCTGTGGTGTATCTGGTTCCTCAGTCTCTGATATTCCGGAGTAGGTTCCTCTGTGGTGTATCTGGTTCCTCAGTCTCTGATATTCTGGACTAGGTTCCCCTGTGGTGTATCTGGTTCCTCAGTCTCTGATATTCCAGAGTAGGTTCCTCTGTGGTGTATCTGGTTCCTCAGTCTCTGATAATCCAGAGTAGGTTCCTCTGTGGTGTATCTGGTTCCTCAATCTCTGATGTTCTGGAGTAGGTTCCTCTGTGGTGTATCTGGTTCCTCAGTCTCTGATATTCCAGAGTAGGTTCCTCTGTGGTGTATCTGGTTCCTCAGTCTCTGATATTACGGAGTAGGTTCCTCTGTGGTGTATCTGGTTCCTCAGTCTCTGATATTCCAGAGTAGGTTCCTTTGTGGTGTATCTGGTTCCTCAGTCTCTGATATTCCAGAGTAGGTTCCTCTGTGGTGTATCTGGTTCCTCAGTCTCTGATATTCCAGAGTAGGTTCCTCTGTGGTGTATCTGGTTCCTCAATCTCTGATGTTCTGGAGTAGGTTCCTCTGTGGTGTATCTGGTTCCTCAGTCTCTGATATTCCGGAGTAGGTTCCTCTGTGGTGTATCTGGTTCCTCAGTCTCTGATATTCCAGATGTCATGGACCTGGCCGGAGCAGAGGCTGTTGTAGAGGACTGTATGCAAGCCTGTTGCCCACCGATTATGGGCCCTAGCATTTGAGGTGAATGAGAAATCCAGTCTGAACTGTATTAATCGGACTCAGTCGTGTATATATTGTATGGGGACTCCTTACTGTATATTTGTGTCCCTGTAGAGGGAGGGGGGGTTCCTCCAGCAGCCCCCTGCTGATAAGACTGATTCATTCTGTTGGGACACATCCTGTGAGGAGATGCTGGTGTTATCAACATGTGTTTATGTTAATTGAGAGAGCTGATCACATTAGCCACCAGCACTGGCTAATAGACGAATGGTCTAGGCTGAGGAGGGGGGAGATTGTTGTTTGTATTGTTAATTGTATTAATGTGTGAAGCTCGGTGCCCACAAGACTGTCATCTGGTCTGGGTACATTTTGTAGTAAATTAGGTCATGTTAATTAGGTTAGCTTTGAGTCATCCCTGCTGTATAAAGGTCTGTGAGATCTCAAAATAAAGGTAGTTCTGATGTACTCCAAGACTGGTGTTGTCTAGTTCTTGGGGTTCCTATAGCCAGATCCATTGGACTCGTGTTCCAGAACTTAGGAAGCGGTATATGACGGAAGCACTCAAGCGGAGTGTGGGGCGTTCCGTGACATTGGTGGCAAGCAGCGGGAAAGCTTCCTGAAGTCTGGGACATCCAAACCTCCAACTGGATCCAAGATCAGCATAGCAGACTTCAGTCACCCCAGCGGAGATATGGACCTGGCATCAGAATTCCCGGGGCTGCTGCGGATCATCCTTTCAACATACACCAGGACTGTGTCTGAGGATGAATACCTGGAGCTCAGGCAGCAAATTCGGGTGGAGCTCTGGATTGCAGCCCTCCGTCTCGCTGGTATAAAACAGGGCAAGTGCTTTCCAACCCAAGAGCAATGGGCCAGTGACCAACGGGCATTGCGGATGGCATTCCTGGGAGAGCAGCCCCAGGAGCAATGGGTGACTGAGTTGGACAGGTTGGTCCAGCAGGAGATAGAGCTGGACAATCGTTATCGGGCTCTGCAATGGCACGCAGAGGAGGGATATTTAGGGGAGACAACAGAATGCTCTCCAGAGGGATATGACTTTGGCGGTCCTGGATTGCTGTGGGAGAACCTTACAGATCTTTTTATGTTTGGCGATGAGGGGGAACCTGACCTTGAGGACATGAGGGACTATAGAGAGTCTATGCTCGGTCTTGCAGGGGTCTCAGAGCTCAAACCTGATCTGGACCATTTGCTAAGGAAGGAACAGCATCTGGAAAGGGCATACAGGAAACTGCTAAAACAAGTTCAGCAGCATGCCAGAGAATCGGCAGTGGAAAATCCGGAGATTGCCGTCCCCAAACCTGAAGTGCTGACAACAGGGCAGAGCTCTGCTAACCTCTGTCCAGAAATGATAACATCTTCTGGGTTCCATGGACAGGAGATGGTGAACCTCTATTCCCAGACATCAGTTGCAGAGACATGGGATTTGATAGACTTTTCTGCTGAGGAAGAACAACCTGATGAGCCTCCAGCAGAAGAGCTGCTATCAGGGCCAAAGTTCACTGTGTTCTGCCCAGCACCAACAGTGGCTTCGGCCTTCCTGAGAGAAGAGGTAGTCGGCCTTTCTCCCACAACACTGACAGGGACATGTGATTTTCTGCCAGCAGCATCTATGGAGTTAAAACAAACTTCTCCAGCTGAAGATCTGGTAACTGAACAGAGGGTCCAAGACCTCTGTCCCACACTTTTACCAATTCCAGAGACTGGGGATTTAATAGACGTTTCTGTAGAGGAGGAACCACCTGGCAAACCCCCAGCAGAAGTGCTAGCAACCGGACAGAGGGTCCAAGACCTCTGCCCCACACCTGCAGCAATTGTGGAGGCCCAAGGTGAGGAGGTGGCAGCCTATCGCGAGCTGCAGATCAGGATCCAAGGAGAGAATGCAGTCATCACCTCACAACTGCAGCTTGATCTGGTGTCGGTGGATGGGGCTTCAGTCCCCACCTGTATACCCCAGGGATGCTGGGCAGTCGGCCCAGATCCCCAACAGCAGGATGGAGTGAGCCCAGTCCCCCTGTCTTCTCTCCAGCGGTAGAAAGGATTCCAGGGAGAAGGGCCAGTCCGGGCCTCTCCCCAGCGGCAGATATGTTCTCTGAGAGAGGCAGAGGATGGCTGGGTGAGTAATACACTGTTTGGAATAATTTGTTTGGGGTACTGTGTGGGTACAGGCAGTAGAGGACTGGAACTATGGACTAACTTCGGAGTCAACCAGTCTGGGGTCTCCTCCTGTGTTAGTCTCCTGCCGAAAGGGGAGAAATGTCACGGACCTGGCCGGAGCAGAGGCTGTTGTAGAGGACTGTATGCAAGCCTGTTGCCCACCGATTATGGGCCCTAGCATTTGAGGTGAATGAGAAATCCAGTCTGAACTGTATTAATCGGACTCAGTCATGTATATATTGTATGGGGACTCCTTACTGTATATTTGTGTCCCTGAAGAGGGAGGGGGGATTCCTCCAGCAGCCCCCTGCTGATAAGACTGATTCATTCTGCTGGGACACATCCTGTGAGGAGATGCTGGTGTTATCAACATGTGTTTATGTTAATTGAGAGAGCTGATCACATTAGCCACCAGCCCTGGCTAATAGACGAATGGTCTAGGCTGAGGAGGGGGGAGATTGTTGTTTGTATTGTTAACTGTATTAATGTGTGAAGCTCGGTGCCCACAAGACTGTCATCTGGTCTGGGTACATTTTGTAGTAAATTAGGTCATGTTAATTAGGTTAGCTTTGAGTCATCCCTGCTGTATAAAGGTCTGTGAGATCTCAAAATAAAGGTAGTTCTGATGTACTCCAAGACTGGTGTTGTCTAGTTCTTGGGGTTCCTATAGCCAGATCCATTGGACTCGTGTTCCAGAACTTAGGAAGCGGTATATGACGGAAGCACTCAAGCGGAGTGTGGGGCGTTCCGTGACACCGGAGTAGGTTCCTCTGTGGTGTATCTGGATCCTCAGTCTCTGATATTCCAGAGTAGGTTCCTCTGTGGTGTATCTGGTTCCTGAGTCTCTGATATTCCGGAGTAGGTGTCTCTGTGGTGTATCTGGTTCCTCAGTCTCTGATATTCCAGAGTAGGTTCCTCTGTGGTGTATCTGGTTCCTGAGTCTCTGATATTCCAGAGTAGGTTCCTCTGTGGTGTATCTGGTTCCTCAGTCTCTGATATTCCAGAGTAGGTGTCTCTGTGGTGTATCTGGTTCCTCAGTCTCTGATATTCCAGAGTAGGTTCCTCTGTGGTGTATCTGGTTTCTCAGTCTCTGATATTCCAGAGTAGGTTTCTCTGTGGTGTATCTGGTTCCTGAGTCTCTGATATTCCGGAGTCGGTGTCTCTGTGGTGTATCTGGTTCCTCAGTCTCTGATATTCCGGAGTCGGTGTCTCTGTGGTGTATCTGGTTCCTCAGTCTCTGATATTCCAGAGTAGGTTCCTCTGTGGTGTATCTGGTTCCTCAGTCTCTGATATTCCAGAGTAGGTTCCTCTGTGGTGTATCTGGTTCCTCAGTCTCTGATATTCCAGAGTAGGTTCCTCTGTGGTGTATCTGGTTCCTCAGTCTCTGATATTCCAGAGTAGGTTCCTCTGTGGTGTATCTGGTTCCTCAGTCTCTGATATTCCAGAGTAGGTTCCTCTGTGGTGTATCTGGTTCCTCAGTCTCTGATATTCCAGAGTAGGTTCCTCTGTGGTGTATCTGGTTCCTCAGTCTCTGATATTCCAGAGTAGGTTCCTCTGTGGTGTATCTGGTTCCTCAGTCTCTGATATTCCAGAGTAGGTTCCTCTGTGGTGTATCTGGTTTCTCAGTCTCTGATATTCCAGAGTAGGTTTCTCTGTGGTGTATCTGGTTCCTGAGTCTCTGATATTCCGGAGTCGGTGTCTCTGTGGTGTATCTGGTTCCTCAGTCTCTGATATTCCAGAGTAGGTTCCTCTGTGGTGTATCTGGTTTCTCAGTCTCTGATATTCCAGAGTAGGTGTCTCTGTGGTGTATCTGGTTCCTCAGTCTCTGATATTCCAGAGTAGGTTCCTCTGTGGTGTATCTGGTTCCTCAGTCTCTGATATTCCAGAGTAGGTTCCTCTGTGGTGTATCTGGTTCCTGAGTCTCTGATATTCCGGAGTAGGTTCCTCTGTGGTGTATCTGGTTGCTGAGTCTCTGATATTCCAGAGTAGGTTCCTCTGTGGTGTATCTGGTTCCTCAGTCTCTGATATTCCAGAGTAGGTTCCTCTGTGGTGTATCTGGTTCCTCAGTCTCTGATATTCTGGAGTAGATTCCTCTGTGGTGTATCTGGTTCCTCAGTCTCTGATATTCCGGAGTAGAATCCTCTGTGGTGTATCTGGTTCCTGAGTCTCTGATATTCTGAAGTAGGATCCTCTGTGGTGTATCTGGTTCCTGAGTCTCTGATATTCTGAAGTAGGTTCCTCTGTGGTGTATCTGGTTCCTCAGTCTCTGATATTCTGAAGTAGGATCCTCTGTGGTGTATCTGGTTCCTCAGTCTCTGATATTCTGAAGTAGGCATCTCTGTGGTGTATCTGGTTCCTCAGTCTCTGATATTCCAGAGTAGGTTCCTCTGTGGTGTATCTGGTTCCTCAGTCTCTGATATTCTCGAGTAGGTTCCTCTGTGGTGTATCTGGTTTCTCAGTCTCTGATATTCCAGAGAAGGTTCCTCTGTGGTGTATCTGGTTCCTCAGTCTCTGATATTCTGGAGTAGGATCCTCTGTGGTGTATCTGGTTCCTCAGTCTCTGATATTCTGGAGTGGGTTCCTCTGTGGTGTATCTGGTTCCTCAGTCTCTGACATTCTGGACTAGGTTCCCCTGTGGTGTATCTGGTTCCTCAGTCTCTGATATTCCAGAGTAGGTTCCTCTGTGGTGTATCTGGTTCCTCAGTCTCTGATATTCCAGAGTAGGTTCCTCTGTGGTGTATCTGGTTCCTCAGTCTCTGATATTCCAGAGTAGGTTCCTCTGTGGTGTATCTGGTTCCTCAGTCTCTGATATTCCAGAGTAGGTTCCTCTGTGGTGTATCTGGTTCCTCAGTCTCTGATATTCCAGAGTAGGTTCCTCTGTGGTGTATCTGGTTCCTCAGTCTCTGATATTCCAGAGTAGGTTCCTCTGTGGTGTATCTGGTTCCTCAGTCTCTGATATTCCAGAGTAGGTTCCTCTGTGGTGTATCTGGTTTCTCAGTCTCTGATATTCCAGAGTAGGTTTCTCTGTGGTGTATCTGGTTCCTGAGTCTCTGATATTCCGGAGTCGGTGTCTCTGTGGTGTATCTGGTTCCTCAGTCTCTGATATTCCAGAGTAGGTTCCTCTGTGGTGTATCTGGTTTCTCAGTCTCTGATATTCCAGAGTAGGTGTCTCTGTGGTGTATCTGGTTCCTCAGTCTCTGATATTCCAGAGTAGGTTCCTCTGTGGTGTATCTGGTTCCTCAGTCTCTGATATTCCAGAGTAGGTTCCTCTGTGGTGTATCTGGTTCCTGAGTCTCTGATATTCCGGAGTAGGTTCCTCTGTGGTGTATCTGGTTGCGGAGTCTCTGATATTCCAGAGTAGGTTCCTCTGTGGTGTATCTGGTTCCTCAGTCTCTGATATTCCAGAGTAGGTTCCTCTGTGGTGTATCTGGTTCCTCAGTCTCTGATATTCTGGAGTAGGTTCCTCTGTGGTGTATCTGGTTCCTCAGTCTCTGATATTCCGGAGTAGAATCCTCTGTGGTGTATCTGGTTCCTGAGTCTCTGATATTCTGAAGTAGGATCCTCTGTGGTGTATCTGGTTCCTGAGTCTCTGATATTCTGAAGTAGGTTCCTCTGTGGTGTATCTGGTTCCTCAGTCTCTGATATTCTGGAGTAGGATCCTCTGTGGTGTATCTGGTTCCTGAGTCTCTGATATTCTGAAGTAGGATCCTCTGTGGTGTATCTGGTTCCTCAGTCTCTGATATTCTGAAGTAGGATCCTCTGTGGTGTATCTGGTTCCTCAGTCTCTGATATTCCAGAGTAGGTTCCTCTGTGGTGTATCTGGTTCCTCAGTCTCTGATATTCTGGAGTAGGTTCCTCTGTGGTGTATCTGGTTTCTCAGTCTCTGATATTCCAGAGAAGGTTCCTCTGTGGTGTATCTGGTTCCTCAGTCTCTGATATTCTGGAGTAGGATCCTCTGTGGTGTATCTGGTTCCTCAGTCTCTGATATTCTGGAGTGGGTTCCTCTGTGGTGTATCTGGTTCCTCAGTCTCTGACATTCTGGACTAGGTTCCCCTGTGGTGTATCTGGTTCCTCAGTCTCTGATATTCTGGAGTAGGTTCCTCTGTGGTGTATCTGGTTCCTCAATCTCTGATATTCCAGAGTAGGTTCCTCTGTGGTGTATTTGGTTGAATGACATTCTATAGTAAAGTCCTCCAGCGATATGTACGATTTTCCAGGATGATGGAAGAGTTCTCATGGTGAGGTAAGTACTCTAATAGAACAAATAAGTATTTTTTTTTTAATTACTTAGTGTAATTACTCCAATCAGTGCAGTGTTTGCAGTAACTGTGCTTTCTTTTGTCGCAGGGCCGCCATGGAAACGGTGGAGTCGGAGGTGTTTGATCTGGAGAGCCGGTTGGAGAAGGTATGTGCATAGGGAGTGGTGGGGGGGGGGGTGGCACTCAGGGATTTGTGGGGTGGGATTATTATGGGTTGGGGTGGGGGGATGGGAAGGTGGCCTTCATGTTTTTTTTGGGGTGGGATTATTATGGGTTGGGGTGGGGGGATGGGAGGGTGGCCTTCATGGATTTTCTAGAGTGGCATTAATATGGCATTGGGGTGGCATTCAGGTATTAGGGTGGGATTATTATGGGATAGGAGGGTTGGGAGGGTGACATTCAGGTATTAGTAGGGTGGGATTATTATGGGTTGGGGTGGGGGGGGATGGGAGGGTGGCATTTAGGGATTAGTAGGGTGGGATTATTATGGGTAGAGGTGGGGGGATGGGTGGGTGACATTCAGGGATTTGTGGGGTGGGATTATTATGCGTTGGGGGGGGGATGGGAGGGTGGCATTTAGGCATTAGTAGGGTGGGATTATTATGGGTTGGGGTGGGGGGATGGGTGGGTGACATTCAGGTATTAGTAGGGTGGGATTATTATGGGTTGGGGTGGGGGGATGGGAGGGTGACATTCAGGTATTAGTAGGGTGGGATTATTATGGGTTGGGGTGGGGGGGGGGGATGGGAGGGTGGCATTTAGGGATTAGTAGGGTGGGATTATTATGGGTTGGGGTGGGGGGATGGGTGGGTGACATTCAGGTATTAGTAGGGTGGGATTATTATGGGTTGGGGTGGGGGGATGGGAGGGTGACATTCAGGTATTAGTAGGGTGGGATTATTATGGGTTGGGGTGGGGGGGGGGATGGGAGGGTGGCATTTAGGGATTAGTAGGGTGGGATTATTATGGGTTGGGGTGGGGGGATGGGTGGGTGGCATTCAGGGATTTGTGGGGTAGTTTACTATGGGTTGGGTTGGGGAGTGACGTTCAGGAAATTGTGGGGTGGGATTATGATGGGTTGGGGTGGGGGGATGGGAGGATGACATTCAGGCATATGTGGGATTATTATGGGTTGGGATTCTTATGGGTTGGGGTGGGAGGATGGGTGGATGACATTCAGGCATTTGTGGGTTGGGATTCCTATGGGTTTGGGAGGGGGGGATGGGAGGGTGGCATTCAGGCATACGTGGGATTATTATGGGTTGGGGCTTCAGGGGTGAGAAGGTTCAGCTTGTCTATGAGATAATAAATGGTGAAGTAAGAGATGGTCTTCCTCCAACACCCACAATGTGTTGCTGAACCTTATGAATGAACCCTCTCTGTATTGAGGTAAACCATAAAACCATGGTGTCATCACCATAAAAAGATCTCCTGATACACAGCAGTTCATCATTAACAAATCTTCATACAGCCGGGACGAGGCCCCATAGAGGAAGGCGTGGGACGACGTGCTGATGATATTCATAAAACTCCATTGAATGTGTGTCAGAAGTTATCAGACTTCTATTCTGTGCAGGAATCGGGTCAAACATGGCTCTTCCAAGGACACATTCCACTCGCCATCATCTGTGTTTCAGGGTTTTCTTGCAGCTTCATAACAGAAAGTTCCAGACATCACACAAAGGATTACGCTCACAGGGGTCTGCAGCAAAATACCAGGCTCCTGGCTTCCTCTGGCCTCACAGGCTTTAGGCCCTCGTCTGTCTCCCCTCCAGACAATTCTCACTCTTGTGCACCCATTCGCTGTCCTACCACTAAGCTGTCCTGGCTCACACGGTGACTCCCTGGTGGAGACCTCCTCTGCACCTGAGATGAGCCTTGAACCGTGGTCAGCACTCATACCAAGAGGGCACCCCTACACCATCAGGTTGCTGGTAAAATGTGTAATGGGATGGGTCTGCAAACATCTGTGAAGCATGGTGGAGGAGTGTAATGGGGTGGGCCTGCTTTGCTCTCTCAGGAACTTGGACGGCTTGCAGCCACCAGTGAATTTGGTTGTATCAGTTATTTCTAGAGAAGATTGTTGGAATGTTTCTCTATGATCCAAATACAGGTGAGATCCAAAACACAGAGCTACAAATACAAAATGGGAGAAAAGCTATGGCCGTTCCAACCTCAATCCCATTAAAATGCTGTGGCTTGATGTAAAGCAGGTCATCTATTCAGAAAATCTCTGTGTTCTTCATAGATAAAGACCATTTTATGCACAGAAGTGGGCCAAGGTATTTGTACTGAGTTAAATATGGGGGGGGCATTGCTGAATTCCTCCTAAAACTGCCAATTGCCTGGCTGTCCCTGGCTTCAATGCTATTAGACAATGACCTTGGACAAAAGTAAGGTCAGAATGACTGGACTACATACCTCTTATATGTAGGACAGCCAGGCAGATAGCATTTCCAGAATGAGAGGTTAGTAATGAGAATTCAGTCTATCTTCTAGATATAATGGTGTAGAATGCCATGTATTCTATCTCCATTCTTTTGGTCAAGGTGAAGGTGTATTCCAGGACTCAAATCCATAGAAACCTGAAGGGCTTCCATCTACGATCCTGAGTGCAGAACATGGATCTTAGTTCCTTGTATATGTCATATCACATGTCCAGGAGTTCTCCAGAGTCTCTCCTGGAAATGAACTCCCTCTACATCTCAGTTGAAGTAGAGTTGTTCTGATTGTCAGGTTGACATGACTTCCAATAATATGGCCCCTTTCTTACTGCCCCGGGACCCACAGATCTCCCACAGATCTTGAAGTGGAGTTTGGTTTCCTCCTTGTCTCTGAGGTTCTCATGATTGGTGGCCCTGGCACACATAGACGTGGATCTATCTTTTAGTGATAATAGGGTTTTATGGAGGTTCAGGTGAGGGGAATTCAGCGATACTCTGACATCATTTATTGCCGCCAGCATTTGGATGGTCGGCCCATTGAAGGACAATACATACAGAAGAATGTCACAGCTGATAAATAGTAACTCCATCCCTACCAGAAGGGATATAAGAGGTCCTGCAACTTGGTGGCATGTGTCCCAGAGTGGCCTACAGTCCTTTCCTTCTATCCTCTACAGACTTGTTAGAGGCTCTTTGGTGGCCCTTTCCAGGGATTGTGATAGACCTGCATCGCTCTCCAATCACTTGGTTAGGGAGCCGTCTACATCCTGGGGTGCTTATCTATAACGTGATTATCTAGGCACCTACTAGCTCTGCACCCCATACTTCCCATTCCATCCCCTCCACTGCATTGGTTGCCTCTATGATGGAGATACCTTAAGCTTTTTAGGCCTAGCCTATCTTCCTCCATAGAAAGACCACAGTCCCTAAAGCCTCACAAACTGCACCCCAAATCCCCTAATTGGTGTTTTTCAATATTTGTAGTTTCCACAATCTGATTTAATGTCATTGTTTCTCTAATTAAAAGGCAGCAAGAATAAAGTAACCGCGTGATTTGCTATAGATATCGCTGTGTATCCAAAAATTCTGCCCTGTGTGTGGCCCTCAAGGGCCAATGTTGGACACCCCCCTTCTAAAACCTTGGATTGTGGGAAAAAAATGGGTGGTTATGCTGAGGAGCGTGGTTTTATTAGATGGAGGTAATCTCTGTGTGAAGTATCCATATCAATAGGTGGGCTAAACCACTCCGAGGGTATATCGTAGGGGTGTGCATCTTCACTGGTCTCACAATTTGATTTGATTATGATTATCCTGTCCACAAATCGATTCGATTCCGCGATGCATCACGATTACTGCGCAGGTGCGCATGGTTAAAAACATTTTATCCAAAAATTCAAGCAGTCAGAAAAACTCAATTTTTATCAAGAGGCAGAGGGATGGTGGGATCAGAGGGATGGATGGGATCAGAGGCATAGGGATGGCTGGGATCAGTGGCAGAGGGATGGATGGGATCAGGCAGAGGGGTTATGGTAGTGGAAGGATGGGATCAGTGGCAGAGGGATGGATGGGATCATGGTCAAAGGGATAGATGGGATCAGGCAGAGGGGTTATGGTAGTGGAAGGATGGGATCAGTGGCAAAGGGATGGATGGGATCATGGTCAAAGGGATGGCTGGGATCAGAGGCAGAGGGATGGCTGGGATCAGAGGCAGAGGGATGGCTGGGATCAGAGGCAGAGGGATGGCTGGGATCAGAGGCAGAGGGATGGCTGGGATCAGAGGCAGAGGGATGGCTGGGATCAGTGGCAGAGGGATGGATGGGATCAGGCAGAGGGGTTATGGTAGTGGAAGGATGGGAACAGTGGCAGAGGGATGGATGGGATCAGGGTCAAAGGGATACATAGGATTAGTGGCAGAGGGATGGCTGGGATCAGGCAGAGGGGTGATGGTAGTGGATGGTGGGATCAGAGGGATGGCTGGGATCAGACAGAGGGGTGATGGTAGTGGATGGATGGGATCAGGCAAAATGATGGTGGGATCAGAGGGATGGCTGGGATCAGGCAGAGGGGTGATGGTAGTGGATGGATGGGATCAGGCTGAGGGATGGTGGGATCAGAGGGATGGCTGGGATCAGGCAGAGGGGTGATGGTAGTGGAGGGATGGGATCAGGCAGAGGGGTGATGGTAGTGGATGGATGCGATCAGGCAGAGGGGTGATGGTAGTGGATGGATGGGATCAGGCAGAGGGGTGATGGTAGTGGAGGGATGGGATCAGAGGGATGGCTGAGATCAGGCAGAGGGGTGATGGTAGTGGATGGATGGGATCAGGCAGAATGATGGTGGGATCAGAGGGATGGCTGGGATCAGACAGAGAGGTGATGGTAGTAGATGGATGGGATCAGGCAGAATGATGGTGGGATCAGAGGGATGGCTGGGATCAGGCAGAGGGGTGATGGTAGTGGATGGATGGGATCAGGCTGAGGGATGGTGGGATCAGAGGGATAGCTGGGATCAGGCAGAGGGGTGATGGTAGGGGATGGATGGGATCAGGCAGAGGGGTGATGGTAGTGGAGGGATGGGATCAGGCAGAGGGGTGATGGTAGTGGAGGGATGGGATCAGGCTGAGGGATAGTGGGATCAGAGGGATGGCTGGGATCAGGCAGAGGAGTGATGGTAGGGGATGGATGGGATCAGGCAGAGGGGTGATGGTAGTGGAGGGATGGGATCAGGCTGAGGGATGGTGGGATCAGAGAGATGGCTTGGATCAGGCAGAGGGGTGATGGTAGTCAATGGATGGGATCAGGCAGAGGGGTGATGGTAGTGGAGGGATGGGATCAGGCTGAGGGATGGTGGGATCAGAGGGATGGCTGGGATCAGGCAGAGGGGTGATGGTAGTGGATGGATGGGATCAGGCAGAGGGGTGATGGTAGTGGGGAGATGGGATCAGGCTGAGGGATGGTGGGATCAGAGGGATGGCTGGGATCAGTGGCAGAGGGCTGATGCTAGTGGAGGGATGGGATCAGGCTGAGGGATGGTGGGATCAGAGGGATGGCTGGGATCAGGCAGAGGAGTGATGGTAGTGGAGGGATGGGATCAGGCTGAGGGATGGTGGGATCAGAGGGATGGCTGGGATCAGTGGCAGAGGGCTGATGGTAGTGGAGGGATGGGATCAGTGACACTAGCACTCACCAGCTCTCAGTGTCAGTGGATTCCCCCTCCTCCATGCTGCTCAGTGTGTTTTCTCCTTCTGGTGCCTCCAGTGAAGCCTCTCTTTATGTCGGGTCTCCTCAAGCTCCTCCCCTTGCACTGTACAGCTGACTTTCTAATTCAGTGAAGGGGAGGGGCTTTAGCCACCATGCAGTCTCTGCCTCTGTGTTTCTCCTGGAGAGACAGAGCACCGCACTGAGTGACAGATGATGTCATCAGAGATCGATTCGGCCGACTCGCAGCATCATGTACGTCTGAATCGCGATGCATCGATGCTGCGATTATATTCAACACCCCTAGTATATTGGGTTTTCCACAATCCAAGCTTTTGTAATCACCAGGACTACACACCCCTGTTTTTTTCCGATAAGGTCTGGGGACTCTGCGCCTAGAGAGCGGTTCACCATGAATTTCTAGGTGGGGACATAAAAATCCTCCATAAGCTCTATTATCGGCTGCTGACCATTTACAGTTCCAACCATCCACACCAAATCTGATACATGATCAATTATTCCTAATCTGCAATAGTTGAACATAAAATGAGTTGTCTGTATTTCCTTCATCTCCTAGCTGGTAAAGCTCTCCTCCCATATGGTGGATGGAGGACGTCAGTACTGCACCAGTAGCCGTCACTTTGTCTGCGCCTTGCGTGAGCTGTCCCACCATTCCCAGGAGGACACCATGCTGAAGGTAAGTCCGTGTGCTGGAGACCATTTCATGGCAATCATGGTGAAAATTCAGACATGAACTTGGATTGCTGTCTAGTGATCAAAAATTATAATTTTATGGGGTCTTTATATGATGTAGATCCATGAAGATCTCCTGGTGATGTCTTCTTTTATAGATCCAATCTGGCAAAAATAAAAATGTTCTTGGTGGGAGTTCTATTAATGGTGGATATGATCCTTTTCCCCCAGTTTTCTACCAGATTTCATCTTTTCTTTATTGTTAATTTGCTGGTTCTGGAGTTCTGCTGTGAACAATCACTGAATGATATCTTTTTCTTCTACGTAGGATTGCTTGGAGCGTTTCTCTGACAGTCTGAATAAAATTATAGACAATCACTTGGTAAGAATAATGTCTCGGTTCTTCTGGATCCTCATAATCTCCAGTTCAATGTCCTTCCATTCTGAATTCTTCTATCAGACTCTCCTTACTTTGGGGAATATCTATACATTGTGGTGACATTTTATTCTTCATGTATGAAGTTGTGATGTGGATCATTCTTTTCTCCCCCCTCCCCCATTCATCCAGCTTAGTGTGTAGAAAATTGTAATTATTTAAGTAGAAAATTATACAGTGAACTCTACAAGATCATGTTAATCGTGCAGTTCCTGTGTAGGCTATAAGACCCGAGCCTTCGCCAAGTGGGAGATTAGGGATTGTCCTGGTACCTTGGTGTGGTGCCTCCAACAGAAAGGGCCTGGGACTTGTAGGTGGGACTCACCAAGAACATCTTGTTCCCTGGCAGTTACACCTATTTCCAGCTTGTAATAAATGCAGCTCCAGCCCTTGAATGTAGACCAAATGAGAAAAATTAGCTGCACACCAACATCCTTCCAACAGGTTTATTGAAAGACTGCCACCAGGGCTAAAACAACGGACCAAGGGGTGAAGATGTTTCACATAACCCAAAGGAAGACTGGCCTACCGAACCTCTAAAGGACACTTCCACTTGGTCTACATGTTCACGGATGCGAGCCGGAGCTAGCACCCAGCTCTTCCTTTTTGGTGGATTATATTACTTACCTGGAGCAGCAATCTGTCTAATTTCTCCAGCCCTTCCAACACTTAAAACTTGAATAAAGATGACAGAAGAAGTAGGAATACCCAAATCTATTCCTGGGCTCTTACAGCATTTGTGACTAGCAGTCACTGGTTAGGTCTCCCTATCCAGGAGCACATGGCTACTAATGGAGCCACAAAAACAGGAGGTTCTTCCGGTACTCTATTACAGTTCCCTGACTCTAGCATGGGACACCTCCAGACACAGAGCCTGCATTGGGCCTAGCCCCCGGGCCCCGGAAAAGGCACTCAGTCTGCTCAACAGGGGACTTCTCCCTAGCAGAAAGACCTCCTACCAAGGTCTTCATACATTTACCACACAGTGCTTCTGTGTTTTGTTAAAGACTGGTCCAACTGACTGATGACAGCTGTACCAGAGGTTGACTAGCTTCCAAGACGGGACTCAATGCACCGACCTGTCCTTGACACAGAATTCTGAGGCCCCCTCAACAGATAAGGTGATACAGAAATTCACAGAGCACACTGCTCTGCAAGAGACTGCAAAACAACATAATACAAACAGGAAAAGGCTGAGGGAACATCTCCTGACTCCTTTATAAGTAGTCCACATAGTAGTCTCCTCTGTGACACCTCACCATGGAGTCTCTCCGTCTCTGGTAGGATGCCTCGTTCTCACTTTTCTCTATTTGTGTCTCCTTGTGTGCAGCCTTTTCACTCTCATTTAGCTTTTCTGTCACCTTTTGTATTTACCATTGTCTGGCCTCCTACCAGCTATTTCCATGATGACCATCTTCCTTCCTCCGACAGGAGCTCCTGGACTCCATCCAACAAAGCTTCAAACACAAACTGCATCATCTCCTGAAAGAGTGAGCTGATCTCCATCCCTGTTCCTTCATACCCCTTCTCCTCACCCTCTCCACCCTTCACCACTATTATCCTCCCCTCTCCTTCCTCCACCCTTCAACTCTGTTATCTTCCCCTCTCATTCCTCCATCCTTCACCTCTCTTACAGTGCCTTGAAAAAGTATTCGCGCCCCTTGACATTTCCCACATTTTGTCATGTTGCAACCAAAAACGTAAATGTATTTTATTGGGCTTTTATGTGATGGACCAACACAAAGTGTCACATAATTGTGAAGTGGAGGGAAAATGATACAAATAAATCTGTGAAAAGTGTGTGCGGGGGGCATTTGTATTCAGCCCCCTTTACTCTGATACCCCCTAACTAAAATCTAGGGAACCAATGGCCTTCAGAAGTCACCTAATTAGTAAATAGAGTCCACCTGTGTGTCATTTAATCTCAGTATAAATACAGCTGTTCTGTGAAGCCCTCAGAGGTTTGTTAGAGAACCTTAGTGAACAAACAGCATCACGAAGGCCAAGGAACACACCAAACAGGTCAGTTATAAAGTCGTGGAGAAGTATAAAGCAGGGTTAGGTTATAAAAATATCTCCCAAGCTTTGAACATCTCACGGAGCTCTGTTCAATCCATCATCGGAAAATGGAAAGAGTATGGCACAACTGTAAACCTACGAAGACATGGCCGTCCACCTAAACTGACCGGCCGGGCAAGGAGAGCATTCATCAGAGAAGAGCCAAGAGGTCCATGGTAACTCTGGAGGAGCTGCAGAGATCCACAGCTCAGGTGGGAGAATCTGTCCACAGGACATTATTAGTCGTGTACACACGATTGGGATTTTGGACGGAAAAAGATATGACGGCTTTTCCGACGGGATTCTGCTCAAGCTTGCCTTGCATACAAACGGTCACACAAAAGTTCGCTTGACTTTCGACCGTCAAGAACACGGTGACGTACAACACTACGACGAGCCGAGAAAATGAAGTTCAATGCTTCCAAGCATGCGTTGAATTGTTTCGGAGCATGCGTAGGAATTTTGTGCATCGGAATTGCTACAGACGAACGCATTTTTGGATAGAAACTTTTTCTGACCAAAAAATTGAGAACATGCTCTCAATCTTTTGCTGGCTGGAATTCAGCCAGCAAAAGTCCGATGGAGCATATACACGGTCGCATTTTCCGACCAAAAGCTCTCATCGGTCTTTTTTGCTGGCCGAATTTCCGATCGTGTGTACGCGGCATTAGTCGTGCACTCCATAAATCATCTGGTCTTTGGTCTTTTCAGAAAACAAACTGATCCTATAGGTGATGGCTCCTCAGTCCACCAGCCAGATTACTATAGAGAAGGATGCTGTAGGTTTGCTTTACCGCCATCATTACTGTAATGTGGTCCACCTACAGAGGTGCCCATGTGATCATCAGCCAGTGGGAGAGAGAGGGCCCGACTCCACTAAGGGGCCCCAGTGCACATGACCCCCTGCACTCGATGGCACTGTGAAATCTCCAGAGATCTGTCATAATTGTCCTTGTCCATCCTAGAGACATACGTTCCTTCCGAGACAGCCGCAAGGAATTGGAGCGCTGCAGAGAGGGGCTGGAGAGCGCCTTAAACCACAATTCAGAGATTTCTCGCAAGAAGGCGCAGGAAGTGCAGGACGCGGCGGTGTCGGTGCAGACATCCCGCAAGGCGTTCAGAGAGCGGGTTCTGGATTATACCCTACAGGTGAGTACCAGGCCCTCATATTATGTCATATCACTATATCTTATCGTATTGTATGGCTCAATTCACAAAGCTTTCACACACAGGGATAAGGATCTTTATTTTAGCCATGTGACCGCCATCTCTTGGTTCTGTGTCTCACAGATGCTGTGTCCAGGGTCATATCCCGGGATCAAAGCATCAGTCATATTTATAGTTCATTCACATTGGCTGTAATTCAATAAGGAGTTCATTATAGGGATCAGAATGGGCAGCCCCCCCATATTTAAAGATGAGGTTTGGGCAGGACCATCACATTAAGTGGATGTAATGGGGGGGAATGTGGTCCCGGCATATCAGGGGTAAGGTCTGGGTGGGACCAATTTTATTGTTGGTATAATTTGGACATGCCCACCCTTGAATGGATGAGATGAGGGCCATCTTGGAATATGGGACCATATTGTTGGAAAGTATGCTGAAAACAAGGATCCTTATCCCAGGGTGCTAGCTTTATGAATTGAGCCTTTTCCAGCTTGGCCCTACAAAAAGTCAAGTGGTGGAGAATAAATTCCTGTTGCTGTCAATACCTAAAAATGTATGCATTTCCTTCACTGTGCTAACCGTTCAGGAAAATGATATGAAGACTGATATTCTTCTTCCGATCTCCTCCTACTTCCACTTCTCTATCTCCTTCTTCAGATCAACGTCATCCAAGGGAAGAAGAAGTTCGACATTTTGGAGTTTGTGAGTTTCCAAGAAAATCCAATTGGGGGGTCTCTGTCCTATGGGGTTATCATAGAATGAATGGGCAGATTTTGGGGGTCTCTTTCCTATGCAATAAACATAGAATGGATGGACAGATATTGGGGGTCTCTGTCCTATGGGGTTATCATAGAATGGATGGACAGATATTGGGGGTCTCTTTCCTATAGGGGTATCATAGAATGGATGGACAGATATTGGGGGTCTCTTTCCTAGAGGATAAACATAGAATGATTGGACAGATATTGGGGGTCTTTGTCCTATGGGGTTATCATAGAAATAAAAAGTAGTATAGGGCGCACAGGACTAGCGTAGTCCAAATGATGTCTCTATTAGGGGTCGGCAGTCCAAAAATGAACGGGAGAAATGTTGGTTGAAAGGGATGAAAGGATGGTAATCTTCAGCAGAAAGGGCTGCAACTTTAAAAGACTTGAAGCAGGGTCTAAAATGACATAAAAACAAACAAAGGCGCCTCTAAGTGCAGAAGATAAACAATTTTAATACCCCAACTGTTTTTAACCCAGTTGGGGTATTAAAATTGTTTATCTTCTGCACTTGGAGGCGCCTTTGTTTGTTTTTTATCATAGAATCATTGGACAGATATTGGGGGTCTCTGCCCTATGTGGTTGTCATAGAATGATTGGACAGATATTGGGGTTCTCTGTCCTATGGTATAAACATAGAATGATTGGACAGATATTGGGGGTCTCTGTCCTATGTGGTTGTCATAGAATGATTGGACAGATATTGGGGGTCTTGGTCCTAGAGGATAAACATAGAATGATTAGACAGATATTGGGGGTCTTTGTCCTATGGGGTTATCATAGAATCATTGGACAGATATTGGGGGTCTCTGTCCTACGGGGTTATCATAGAATGGATGGACAGATATTGGGGGTCTCTGTCCTATGGTATAAACATAGAATGATTGGACAGATATTGGGGCTCTCTGTCCTATGGGGTTATCATAGAATGATTGGACAGATATTCTGGGTCTCTGTCCTATGGGGTTATCATAGAATGATTGGACAAATATTGGTGGTCACTGTCCTATGGGGTTATCATAGAATGATTGGACAGATATTGGGGGTTTCTGTCCTATGCGGTTATCATACAATGATTTCACAGATATTGGGGATCTCTTTCCTATGGGGGTATCATAGAATGATTGGATAGATATTGGGGACCTGTGTCCTCTGGGGGTATCATAGAATGATTGGACAGACATTGGGGGGTCTCTGTCCTATAGGGTTATCGTAGAATCATTGGACAGATATTGGGAGTCTCTGTCCTATGGGGGTATCATAGAATGATTGGGCAGATATTGGGGGTCTCTGTCCTATGGGGGTATCATAGAATGATTGGACAGATATTGGGGGTCTCTGTCCTATGGGGGTATCATAGAATGATTGGACAGATATTGGGGGTCTCTGTCCTATGGGGGTATCATAGAATGATTGGACAGATATTGGGGGTCACTGTCCTATGGGGGTATCATAGAATGATTGGACAGATATTGGGGGTTTCTGTCCTATGGGGTTATCATACAATGATTGGACAGATATTGGGGGTCTCTGTCCTATGGGGTTATCATAGAATGATTGGACAGATATTGGGGGTCTCTGTCCTATGGGGGTATCATAGAATGATTGGACAGATATTGGGGGTTTCTGTCCTATGGGGTTATCATACAATGATTGGACAGATATTGGGGATCTCTTTCCTATGGGGGTATCATAGAATGATTGGATAGATATTGGGGACCTGTGTCCTCTGGGGGTATCATAGAATGATTGGACAGACATTGGGGGGTCTCTGTCCTATAGGGTTATTGTAGAATCATTGGACAGATATTGGGAGTCTCTGTCCTATGGGGGTATCATAGAATGATTGGGCAGATATTGGGGGTCTCTGTCCTATGGGGGTATCATAGAATGATTGGACAGATATTGGGGGTCACTGTCCTATGGGGGTATCATAGAATGATTGGACAGATATTAGGGGTCTCTGTCCTATGGGGTTATCGAAGAATGGTTGGATGGATATTGGGGTGTCTCTGTCCTATGGGGTTATCATAGAATGATTGGACAGATATTGGGGGTCTCTGTCCTATGGGGGTATCATAGAATGATTGGACAGATATTGGGGGTCACTGTCCTATGGGGGTATCATAGAATGATTGGACAGATATTAGGGGTCTCTGTCCTATGGGGTTATCGAAGAATGGTTGGATGGATATTGGGGTGTCTCTGTCCTATGGGGTTATCATAGAATGATTGGACGGATGTTGGGGGTCTTGGTCCTATGGGGTTATCATAGAATGATTGGACAGATGTTGGGGGTCTTGGTCCTATGGGGTTATCATAGGATGATTGGACAGATATTGGAGGCGCATGGGATACATGAGGCCGCCACATCCACTGAACAAAGACTAGGAATGACCCCCCCACCCCGGAATGACTCCTTCTTCCTCTTTCTTTCAGATGTTGCAGCTGATAGACGCTCAGACTGGTTTCCTCACACAGAGTCACACCGTCCTGAAGAATGTGGAGGAATATCGGAAGGGCCTGGCCACACAGGTGAGGGGTACAGGAGATAATACACCCTATAGAAGGGCAAAAAATGCAGAGCAAATCTATAGAAATTCCACAATTACATACCAAATTCTGAAATCTAAAGATGATGGACTCCTTATAATTTGTGCATGTACCAACACCTCACTACAAATATATATACATATATGACTGTGCACCAGTGCACAAAGCAAGGTCCATGAAGACATGGATGAGGGAGTTTGGGGTGGAGGAACTTGACTGGTCTGTACAGAGTCTTGACCTCAACCCGATAGAACCCCTTTGGGATGAATTAGAGCAGAGACTACGAGGCAGGCCTTCTCTTCCAACATCAGTGCCTGACCTCACAAATGCTCTTCTGGAAGAATGGTCAAACATTCCAATAGACACCCTCCTAAACCTTGAGGACAGCCTTCCCAGAAGAGTTGAAGCTGTTATAGCTGCAAAGGGCGGAGCCAACTCAATATTGAACCGTACGGACTAATGCCCCGTACACACGGTCGGACTTTGTTCGGACATTCCGACAACAAAATCCTAGGATTTTTTCCAACGGATGTTGGCTCAAACTTGTCTTGCATACACACGGTCACACAAAGTTGTCGGAAAATCCGATCGTTCTGAACGCGGTGACGTAAAACACGTACGTCGGGACTATAAACGGGGCAGTGGCCAATAGCTTTCATCTCTTTATTTTATTCTGAGCATGCGTGGCACTTTGTCCATCGGATTTGTGTACACACGATCGGAATTTGTGACCGGAAACGGATTTTGTTGTCGGAAAATTTTATATCCTGCTCTCCAACTTTGTGTGTCGGAAAATCCGATGGAAAATGTCTGATGGAGCCCACACACGGTCGGAATTTCCGACAACACGCTCCGATCGGACATTTTTCATCGGAAAATCCGACCGTGTGTACGGGGTATAAGACTGGGATGTCATTAAAGCTCATGTGTGTGTGTAAAGGCAGGCGTCCCAATACTTTTGGTAATATAGTGTAGCTGTGGATCTGTGTAGTTTCTTTCAGAGTTATCATTGGCCTCTTGGTGCTCCTCTGACTTATGTCCTTCATACCCTTCGCTGGGCTTTGGTGGATGGCAGATTCCTTCAGATTTTTAGTGAAAGTTAATTGGTGCTCCTGGGAATGAGGGACGTTTGGATATTTTTATAGCTGGACCAGGCATGTACTGGCCATCGGGACTACCGGGAGATTCCCGGTGGGCCGATGGCTCAGTGGGCCAGTCGGGTACGGTCCTGGATCCGCTCCTCTCTGACAGTGAGAGATCGCAATTTCACTCCTGTCAGTGTTGCCAACCTACCAGATTGAAATTTACTGACACAACACCCAAAATTTACTGGCACAGCCACGTTTTTACTGGCATTTCCAAAAGTTACAAAATTACAGTTTTAAGCACACATTTTAGTATTTAGGCTACAAACAAGTACAAAATGCAATTAGCAACGTGATTTAAGGTAGATATTAAGGAAAAAAAAGTTCTTATTTTATTTACGATAGTAAATACGATAGATTTAGTAGTAAGTAAGTAGCTGAGGGACAGGACTCAGGAGGAGAAGAAGTGAAAATGGGCGGGACACACACGTGAAATTGACTCTCACTGCGACACGGAGAGCAGTACAGATGATGATGACACCTCACCGACACGACACGTCCCCTCCCGAGTCACAGGGACAGTCTCTCTCCACGCCAGATGGTCCCTTCAGTCCAAACAGCACTGACAGTCCCGCTCCCAGCTTGCCTTACCTCACACAAGGTTCTAGATGCTCGGCTCTGCTCCCTTGCACTATGACATCACACAAAACGCTCAGGCACTGATTCCACCAGACCCATCACCCGCCAGCGATGCCCAAACACACTATAGAAGGCACTCAAATGGTCTTGGCTGGGCCAAGCGTCACAGCCATGTTTTTATACTGGCAACCTTTTTCTGTCACTGGCATTTACTGGCAGGAGAAAAGTGCCCATTTTTTACTGGCTGCCAGTAAAAATACTGATGGTTGGCAACACTGACTCCTGTCAGGAGGAGCTTCTGTCATATGATGGAGAGCATGAGGCGTTATTCTCCCTCCAGCCTGCAGGGGGAGATAGACCAACGGTAGACTTTCCTTCCTCTCTCCCCTTATCACTTGTTATCACATGACTGGAGAGAGGAAGGAGAAGCTGCCTAAAAATTGTGAGTACAAGAGGGAGGGGGAGGGGGAGGACACTGATGTGAAGGGCTTCTGATGGGGGCTCTCAAAATTAAAGTGGGTCAAAGATGAGGAAGTCCAGGGCCTAATTTATGTCCCAGACCAGCCCTGAGCTGGACCCATAATTGTAGCTTCTGCAGAACTTTATCTAGGATGTTGTCCTGATGTCTTCTGGGTCTCCATTCTATTGTAGGTTTAGATGGTTCTCTAATAAACTCTACGGCCTTCCAGAGACAACGGGAGAATGATCCTCTGACACTTCAGGTCTGAAGGCAGTTGGTTGGACCAGGGCTTATTTAGGGTTGTTACACCAAAGGGGGTGAATACTCATGCAGTCAAGACTTTCTAATTTTTAAATATGTAAATCTTCGCGGCTTGTTTTTGAACTTGTAAACATTTGTGAAGGCCGATGGCCTAAAATCCCAGTTAAATCCATTTTACTTCTAGGCTGTTAAACAACAAAATGTGGAAGAACTTTAGGGGCGGGGGATAAATATTTTATGCAAAGCACTACAAGTGGCTCGTGATTCAAGTGTAATTCCGAAGCTCCCTTGTTGCAGCCATTCAGAATTTCCTCACCCGTACAGGTGAAGCCAAAATGTGGGAGACAAAGGACTATTTGCCAGTATTGCTTGTGGTCTCCCTGCATCTGGTGAGACTAACAGCCAGAGGATGCAGTGCCTTAGATGATCTCTCATTATGGATAGGAGTTTTTTAATTCAAGTCCACCTTGAAGTGTCCCTCATACTCACTGCAACCGAAACGTGTGGGGGACCTCTGGTGGATGATGTCCCTTACAAAGAAGAATGAGTGCAACAATGGGCGATAAAGCAAACCGATGTTCATTCTGTTCTGCAGGTCCATCAGACGGTCCTACAAGGGGCCCGGGAGCAGAGAGATCTGGAGCAGAAACTGATCAGCATGAAACACAGGGTGAGGATGGTTTTCTATGGATGTCTGTGTAATGCTCATCCTCTCCCTTCAAATCTTATTACATCCCCTCCCTTCCCTCTCCCATCTCCTCCCTTCCCTCCCTTCTCTTCTCTCTTCCATCCCTTTCCTCTCTTCCTTCTAATGTTCTGTCCCTTCCTTCCTTTCCTATTCCTCTCCTATCACTCCCCCATTCATCTCCCACCAAATTCACATCCCTCCCTACCCCCTCCTCCCATTTCCTTTCCCTTCATTCTTCTATCCCTCCCTCTTCCTTCAAAATCAAAAGTGCCCATTTTGAAGGCTTATATGCAAGTTATTGGGCATACAATGGTTATAGGAGTCCGGGTCCTTCCCTGGGGGGACATGTATCAATAAAAAAAAGTTAGTAAAAAACATAATTTATTACATGAGCTGAGTTTTTTTAGATTTTTAAAGTGAAAGCATAATAATGAAAAATTCCTTCCAATAAAGTGCCTTTGGGGGGTCCCCTTAGTCTACATGTAAAGTGGCAGATCTGTACCATCTCTAGAATCTGCTGCAGCAATAATTGCATTTATAAAGCCAAAAAAAATTAAATTTTCCCAGAAAGCTTTCTTTATTTTGCTCAGCAACAGCTGAGGAGCCAGAAGTGTGTATGATGAGGCCACAATGTAGTGCACTGGGAACAAGATTAGAGATTTTTTGGTGTCACTTTGACTTTGGATAGAAGTAACGGGTGCAGAAAAATTGTTCTTTGGGTGTCGGTGGCGCCTTCCCACTGTAACCCTATTGAGATAATCTTGACGAAAGCAAGAATTTGGCCTTGCTGTAAAAAAATTGCAATGATATTCACCTGCTGAAAAATGACTCTTTGGATGTTGGGGCTATGGCAGGAATAGATGTGGACAAAGAGGCAGGTTTATCCACTCTGGCAACTGCAGGGGACTGCGCACTTGTCTCTGCTTGGGTGACGGAGGATGAGGAAGGTTTAGTAAGCCAGTCCACCACCTCCTCTGCATGCTGTGGCTGGATAGCACGGGCAAACTCACTAAACAGAGGAAATGGTGCACTTTAATTTGAGTATTCACTACACAGACACACTCCACGGATACACTATAATATACTGCAATATAATGCGCCAAACGTACAGTGATGCACAGAACTATATGGCGTTAAACTGGCAGTAACGCATGCAAAACTATGGCGTTAAACTGCCAGTAACGCACACAGGAATAAATGGCATTAAACTGGCAGTAACGCACACAAAACTATATGGCGTTAAACTGGCAGTAATGCACAAAACTATATGGCGTTAAACTGGCAGTAATGCACGCAAAACTATATGGCATTAAACTGTCAGTAACACGCGCAGAAGTAAATGGCGTTAAACTGGCAGTAATGCATACAAAACTATATGGCGTTAAACTGGCAGTAACGCACAAAACGATATGGCGTTAAACTGGCAGTAACACACAAAACGATATGGTGTTAAACTGGCAGTAACACATAAAACTATATGGCGTTAAACTGGCAGTAACACAAACAGAAGTAAATGGCGTTAAACTGGCAGTAACGCACACAGAACTATATGGCGTTAAACTGGAAGTAACGCACGCAAAACTATATGGCGTTAAACTGGCAGTAACGCACACAGAAGTAAATGGCGGTAAACTGGCAGTAACGCACAAAACTATATGGCGTTAAACTGGCAGTAACGCACACAGAAGTAAATGGCGTTAAACTGGCAGTAACACAATCAAATAGATGGTGTTCAACCATCACTAAACTGACGCTATCTGAACTGTCCCTACTCTAGCTATACACTAATGTAAAGATTACTGACACGGTCTCACTACAATACAGTGTAACTATCTGAACTGTCCCTACTCTAGCTGCACACTATGAAAAGCTGAATGATGGTCCTCCTCACTACACTCACACTATCCCTAGACTGACACTAAACTAATATTCTACACTGACAATTGAAGCAAAATAGCACAGTATAGCACACTAACTAACTAATAGCACTGAACAGAGCCTTGTTCTATCTCTCTCCACGCCGAAATCACACTAAAAATGGCTGCCATTCAAAGAATACTTTTATTCTGTGGGGCGGGAATGAGCCATGATTGGATAAATTCATGATGACAGTGTCCAATCATGACTCTGACAGTGCTCTGTGTCCTGATTGGCTGAAGCTTTCACTGCTTCAGCCAATCAAGGCTTGCAATGCACTATCCAGCGCCGCAATGCATTGTGATCGGTTCGGGGGGCCGAACAAGCGGTCGAATGGCCCATTTTTTCCTGCTGTTTGTCGAACGTCCGAACAGCGAAAGATCGGCCTGAACTTATGCTCGGGCCGACCGTTCACCCATCCCTAATACTAACCCTGAGCTGTGAATATCTCTCCCCTGATTCTACCAGTGTCTTGTGTTATGGAGTGGTTGTGGTTTCTTCCAGTGTTTTGTGTTGGAGTAGTTGTGGTTTCTACCAGTGTCTTGTGTTGGAGTGGTTGTGGTTTCTATCAGTGTCTTGTGTTGGAGTGGTTGTGGTTTCTACCAGTGTCTTGTGTTGGAGTAGTTGTGGTTTCAACAGTGTCTTGTGTAGGAGTGGTTGTTCTTTCTACCAGTGTCTTGTGTAGGAGTGGTTGTGGTTTCTACCAGTGGCTTATGTTGGAGTGGTTGTGGTTATAGGGTCTTGTGTATTTTCTAAATCTCTCCTCTCTTTCTGCAGGAGGTTTCAGATGAGGATGCCGTCTTCCAGAGCGAGGGAGAAACCTCAGAGATAGTGATTGAAGGTTACCTCTTTAAGCGGGCCAGTAACACCTTTAAGACCTGGAGCCGGTGAGAGGGTTTTCATGCTTTTTTCAGAAAGGTGGAGGCAGCAAGGAAGTGGGGTACAAGGTGAACGAAGACAGGTTAGGATAGCAGATACTGGGAGCAATGGAGAGATGGGTGATGGGTGGGTTACACCTGGCACTGCGTACGGGAGATGGATTTGGAGGTTGAGATGTGAAGATAAAAGAACATTGAATGTGACAGATAAAGCAGCATCAGCATGTCGGGGTGGGGGGGGGGTATTTGAGTTTGGGTACAGGAATGCAGAACAACTGTAGGAATATAGTCCAACAAATTTTATAGAAACATAAAGTGTACCTATTTTGTCTCCTCTCTAGTCGGTGGTTTTCCATTCAGAACAATCAGCTGGTTTATCAAAAGAAGCTGGTGAGTAGATGGTTCATCCTCCCCTGCATTCATATATTAATAGACATTATCTTTGCATGTAATAATTGGGATGTATGCTTTGTATTGAATGAAAATGTTTAGGTCTCCATTTAATTCCACTTGAACATTGGAGGTCACCCTTTGACTCCAATAAAGGATTTACGGTCTTCACTGGATTCCTGTGAAGGATTTGAGGTCATTCTTGAACTCCAATGAAAGATTTGAGGTCCTCTTTGAACTCCAATAAAGGATTTGAGGTCTTCATTGGATTCCAGTGAAGGGTTTGAGGTTTTCCTTGGATCCCAGTGAACCATTTTAGTTTTTACTCTAACAAAAGTTTTAATATCTTGTTTGGACTTCAGTGAATGATCAAGGTCTTTCCTGGACTTCAGTGAACAATTTCAGTTCTTCATTGGAATCCAGTTAAATATTTTTAGATCTTCCATGGACTCCAGTGAGTGATTGCAGGTATTTCCAGATCTCTAGTTTTGAGGTCTTTCTTTGACTCCAGTGAATGATTTTAGGTCTTTTCTGAACCCTAGTGAAAGATCTGAGGTCTTCTTTGGACTTTATTAAAATAATGAGATCGTTCTTGTACTCCAGTAAAGTATTTTATATATTCTATGGATTCCATTAAAAGATTTGAGAACTTTCTTGAACTCCAGTGAGTGACTTGAGGTCTTTCCTGAACTCTAATGAAAGAATTGAGGTATTCCTTGGAATGTGGTAAAAGATGTGCGGTCTTTCCTGGACTACAGCAAAGCAGTTGAGGTCTGTCATGGATTTCAGTGAAAGCTTTGAATTCTTTCTTGGACTCCACTGGAGCCCAGGAAAGACCAAAAATCATTCACTGGGCTCCAAAAAAAAAATTAAATCTTTCACTAAAATCCATGGAAGTCCTTTGCTGAAGTCCAGGGAAGATCTCACATCTTTTACCACAGTCCAAGGCATACCTCAATTCTTTTATTGTAATTCAGTAAAGACCTTAAATCGTTCACTGGAGTTCAAGAATGTTTTCAAGTCTTTCAATGGATTCAGTGGAAGATTCAAATCTTTTACTGGAGTCCAAGAAAGATCTTGTGTTTTTAATAAAGTCCAAGGAAGGCCTCAGACCTTTCACTAGAGTTCAGAAAAAAACTCAAATCATTTACTGGAGTTCAAAAGAAATCTCAAATCTTAAACTATAGATCAGGAAATACCTGAAATCGCTCACTGGAGTTCAGCGAAGATCTAAAAATGTTTAACTGGAATCCAAGGAAGAATTGAAATATTTCACTGGAGCCCATGAAAGACCTCAAATCATTCACTGAACAATTTCAGTTCTACCTTGGATTCCAGTTAAAGATTATTAGATCTTTTCTGGACTCCAGTGAGTGATTTTAGGTCTTTCCTGATATCTAGTTTAAGATTTGAGGTCTCTCTTGGACTCCAGTGAATGCTTTGAGGTATTTTCTGAACTATAGTGAAAGGACTTTCTTGGACTTTATTAAAAGCACAAGATCTTTCTTGGACTCCAGTAAATTATTTGAATCTTCCATGGATTCCATTGAAAGATTTGAGAACTTTCTTGAACTCAAGTTATTGCTTTTAGGTCTTTCCTGGAATATCTCCTGTGAATTTCAGTTAACAATGTGAGGTCTTACTTGGACTCCAGTGAATGATTTGAGGTCTTATCTGAACTCTAATGAAAGATCTGAGGTCTTCCTCGGACTATATTAACAGAATGAGATCATTCATGGATTCCAGTAAGGGATATGAGGTCTTCCATGGATTCCATTGAAAGATTTGGGAAATGTCTTGAACTCCACTGAGTGATTTAAGGTCTTTCCTGAACTCCTAATGAAAGATTCGAGGTGTTCCTTGGAATGTATTAAATTATGTGAGGTCTTTCCTGGTCTGCAGTGAAGGACTTGCAGTCTTCCATGGATTTCAGTGAAGAATATGAGGTCTTTCTTGGACTTTAGTGAAAGATTTGAGATCAGCCCATTGTGCTGTTTGGCAAAACACGAGCAACAAAAAGTTTTACTCCTGAATCAAGTGATTGTCAATGTGTATGTACTGTAGAAACTGTTCTTTCTTCTTTTATCCTCACATAGCTGATTATGGCACATTTTACCTTTAATTGTAACCCTCAAATGTTAATACTTTTCCTACTCCTCAATGCTGCCCAACCATACTCTAGGTTTTATTATTTAGTTGCCAAACCAATACACAACCACAGAACACCATTCAGTTTGATGTTAGTCATATATTTTGCTATTTCAATCAATAAAATTGGCGTGGTGAAGGAAGAGGGCATGCAGATTCTGGATTGAATCCTGCAAACATTTTCTGTATGATGGAATTATTGTGAACTTACCTTCTGAGTCCATGGTTGTCTGTACCTGGGAGCCGATTCCCTTTGTGTAGCTCCAATATAATATAATTTATTGGCAAAAGTGATGAGGATTTGGAAGATCACCCTCTGAAGGGGGATGCCATCTCTGATATCTGGTGATGCCAGGTGTTTGGTGGGACCTCTCTCCCGGGCATTCAGTAGCTTCTGCCATCATCCTCTGTGTTGATATACACATGTCTAAATTGCTGAACCCTGTGCGATTCTCCCCCAGGAGCCTGTGACGGTTGTTATCGTGGACCTCCGGCTCTGCGCTGTCAAATTGTGTCCTGATGCCGACCGGCGTTTTTGCTTTGAGGTTGTGTCACCATCAAAGTGAGTAGTTGGACTTCCAGAGGCTCTGGTATGGTGGGCCAGAAGATCTGAGGGTGCTGTTCTCTCATGGACTACTGTTTGCCATCCACCATGCCTGGATGTAGATTTTTATACGTGTGACAACAACCTGATGAGGTCACAGACAGGTTATATATGGTCATTATCATATGTATTTTGGTACTTACCTGTCCTGGTTCCAGTGTTATTGCTATCTGTGTTGCAGGTCCTGCATGCTGCAGGCAGAGTCTGAGCGTGTCATGCAGCTGTGGGTGAGCGCGGTTCAGAGGAGCATCACCACGGCGTACAGCGAAAACAAGAGGGACAGTGGAAGTTTTGTAAGTGTGCCAATGCGGTTGTGAGTGGGTCATATAACTGTGTGTAGATGTGTGACATCCTTCTCTTCTCAGAGATTGCCCCGTTCACCAGCTGAGGCTCCGGCACCGCAGAAGGGCGGAGTGCCGGGCGCACAGGATGCCATACTGAGAGTAGCTGGAAATGTGGCCTGCTGTGACTGCCGAGCCGCGGAGCCAGAGTGGGCGAGCATTAATCTAGGGGTGACCCTGTGTATCGAGTGCAGCGGAATTCACAGGTGAGAAGACCCTAGAGGACCCAACCTCCTAATGACACCTGAGTGACTCAGCTACTTACTGACACTGCGATAATCTGACCACTTACTGACTTGGATGACCCAACCACTTACTGACACGGGGGTGACCTGATTGCTTATTGACATCAGGATGAGCTAGTCGCCTACTGACACCAGGATGACCAGACCACTTACTACAGGATGACTCAACATCTTTCTTAGACCAGGATAATTACTGACAATGGGTTGCCTTGCCTTGACTGCTAACTGACACCAGGATGACCTGACCTCTTTCTTCCCCCGAGATGATCCAGCCGCCTACTGACAACCAGATGACACTGTGATGACCCAACCTCTTACTGACACTGAGATGACCAAACCCCTTACTGACACCAGGATGACCCAACCTTTTTCTTACACCAATACAACCTAACTGTTTACTAACACCAATATGACCAAACCACTTACTGACACTGGGATTCTTGTCCACTTACTGACAATGGGTTGACCCAACTGCTTACTAACACCAGGATGACCTGACCTCTTTCCTTCACCAGGATGATCCAGCCGCTTACTGACAACCAGAACTATCACTGGGATGACCCAACCATGTACTAACACTGAGATGACACAAACAATTATTAACACTGCCATGACCCGACCTCTTACGGACACTGAGACAACCCAGCTACTTACTGACAATGAATTGATCCGACTGCTTACTGACACCAGGATGACATGATCTCTCTTTTACACTGTGATGACCCAAACCTCTTACTTAGCCAACTAGACAACTTACTAAACAACTTACAACTAGATGACCTGAACAGTTACTGACACTGGGATGACCCAAACCTTACTCATACTGAGATGACCTGATCGCTTACTGACAACTAGATGACATGAACAGTTACACTGGGATGACCCAATTTCTTACTGACACCTTGATGGCCCATCCGATTGCTGACATGGAGACGACGCAACCACATTTTGAGTATAGATCTACGTCTGTCTCAAGCATGTTTGCACTCACCTACTGTTTACTGACGCACTACTTCCAATGGAAGTCTGTTCCAAGCATCAACCTAAAGGTTTCAGTCCATCCTTTCCCTTCTTTCCTCCAGACTGTACACATTAGGTTCCTGCAGTTTCTGGTGATATTGGTATTGGGCGCTCACTTTTGCTATACTAAATATAGATTATTTGGTCATGTGGTAAATTTTTATGGCCAGACATTGGACCATACATTGATTACAATGGGGGTGATCCAATACATTGACCCTCCTCAGTAGAAGATCCTCTGGAATGAGGACTAATCTTGGTCAGAGGTAAGGATGAGCCCCAATTGTCTGCATGTCTCCTTATCCCCCTACCCAATAACATCTTCTCTCTCACAGGAGCCTGGGCGTCCATTTCTCCAAGGTCCGATCACTAACACTTGACACCTGGGAGCCAGAGCTTGTTAAGGTGATGGTTTTGGGGCATTGTTGGGTGAGGTGGGCTTGGGATTGGAGATGATCTCCAGTTTTTGGTGGGAAAGGTTTGGTCTGGGGTGATACCTGAGATGTTGCATATTACGGGGACTGGTTGGCTCAGTGATTCAGTGCTATGGAAGGGTGTCGGGAGTTGTTGCTCATACTTGTTGGTCGTTTTGAGTATATGGAATTGCTATTATTGATTGTATAAAGTGTTCTGCCGTCATGTCCTGACAAGACTGCACCATGAAGCCCAATAGTCAGGTCAATGCAGGGAAATCTGATGTTTTATTATCTGGGAATATTTATTTGTATTTATTTGTCTTTCATTACAGCTCATGTGTGAACTTGGGAACAACATTATCAATTCCATCTACGAGGCTCGAATTGATGAGATGAACATAAAGAAACCAACATCTTCCAGCACACGGTGATGTCAACACTCCGCTCTTCCCCAATCCTTTGTATCATCTTCAGTTTTCACCTGTGACATCATAGGCTTACCCTTCCATTGGGATTGTCTTTATCCTTCATTAATGACATCATATGGTCTCCAACTCCCACTTAGGACCTTGTGTAATCTGTAGCCTTCACCTCATGACCTCATATGGGTTCCATCCTTCTCAGGCTTCTCGTATGATAATCGACTTAAGACGAGCGGGCTGCTTAGTCTTTGTACGCTGATTCCATTTTCTTTTGTCTGGTCTGTGTCTCTAAATAGCTGTAGATGGGATTTTATTTCAACAATTTGACCCTTATATGAGTCTAATATATTTTGTGACAAATGTCATATTACAGGGACCAACCAATGGCTGTACGTTTTATTTCCTCTGTATTGGGATAGCACTTATTGCATACAATTCTCACCATGCAGGCTCTTTGTTCACTCTTGTTCTTTAGGGCTCTGATTGTCATTGAGCCATGGTATGAATCCACTGTAATTCTTCTGTCCATAGACCATCTATGAACCTCCAGAAAGGCAGGAATAACTGGGTGACTCTTCTGAAAAAGGGGAACCACTCAACATAACTAGTTCTGAACTTCTGATTACAGCAGTGAGAAGGAAATCTGGATCAAAGCAAAGTACGTGGAGAAGAAATTCATCACCAAACTTCCCCAGATGGCTCTGCGCAGCAACCCGCATCACGGTAACGTGCCCACCCGTCCAATCAGCAACCCGGAGAGCAGGACCCTGGAGGTCAGACCCTCTGCCATGTCCAGCAAGTGGCCACCCAGCAGCATGGAGAAAGAAGGCAGCCGGGTGGATGGAAGTCTCAAAAAGGCCAACAGAGATGTGGAGCCTGAGCTTAACCGACCAATCAGCCGACTGCACAGGCCCCCTAAACCTCACCTGAGACCAAAGCCAGGGACGGCTCCTCCCCCACCCAATGGTAAGTTCCTGCTCAATGGGTCCTTTCTAGACATAGACGTTGTGTTTATACAGCTCATGAAATGAATTCTGTGCCATGAGCCCCTCTCATTTGTCTATCGTGTCTCTACACAGCTGCCATGTCTGGAATGGGGGATGAGAATGACGTGCGAAATCTACACCCTGGGGCGCTTCTATACCGTGCTGCTGAACACCGCTATCTTCCCACCATGGCGGATGCCCTGGCACATGGTGCGGACGTGAACTGGGTACGCAGCGATGAGGATGGGCGGACGCCACTTATCCGAGCTGTGCTCTCTGTAGGTGCCTTCAGTCACTTATCTGCTGTATTGTCTGTATTGCGTCACCCTCCACTGACAACCAAAATGTGTGGCTTTCAGGATTCTCTTGTTGCCTGTGAGTTTCTTCTACAGAATGGGGCGAGTGTCAATCAAGCTGATAAAGATGGTCGAGGACCCCTCCATCACGCCACGCTGCAGGGCTACACGGGGTAAGGCATTTTCCTTGGAACTGATGGTGACACTTCTCTCATGGGGGCTGCTGGTGCCTCCTCACTTTTTTGTTGTCCTTCCATTGTTTGTCATGCCTCACCTCTTCCCTCGCTGGTTCTCATCCACCATCTAACATTGTCCTTCTTATTGACATGTCATATCTTATCCATCCTCATCTGTCTGTGTGTGTCATTCCTTATCTTTTACGTTGATGGGTCTCATCCATAATCTCTGATCTTCACTGACATCTCATCTCATCTTTCATTGTACATCCTGCATTGTATCTTCTATTGATGGTTCTCATCTCATCCTTCATCTCAGATTGTCCTTTTACTGAGATGTCTCTTAATATTCATTGTGTATCATGCCTCATCTCGACCATTGATGCTTCTCATCCATCATCTTACATTGTCCTTTTCACCATGTCCTCTCATGTTTTATTGTATGTCCCACATTGTTTCTTCCATTGGTGGTTCTCATCCATAATGTCACATTGTTGTTATCACTGACATCCTATCTCATCTTTCATTGTATGTCCTGCATCATCTATTTGATAGTTCTCATCCGTCACCTTGACTTTTCCTTTTCACAGACTCGTCCTATCTCATGTTTCATGCATACATTTTTCCATTGATGATTCTCATCCTTCATCTCACATTGTTCTTTCACTAACATGTCCCATGTCATCTTTCTTTGTGTGTCATTCCTCATCTCTTCCATTGATGGGTCTCATTCATAGTCTCAGATCTTTTCTTACATCCCATCTCATCTTTCATTGTACGTCCTGCATTGTCCCTTCCATTGGTGGTTGTCATCTTTCATCTCAGATTGTCCTTTTTCGCTGATATGTCTCTTCTTATGATTTGTTGTGGATAATGCCACTTCTCTTCCATTGATGGTTCTCATCTATCATCTAATGTTGTCCTTTTCACCATGTTCTATCTCATTTATTGTATGTCCTGCATCGTATCTTCTATTAAAGGTTCTAATCTTTCATTTCTGATTGATCTTTTCACTGACCTGCTCTGTCTCATCTTTTTTTTTTGTGTCATGTCTTGTCTCTTCCATTGGTGGTTCTCATCCATCATCTCAGATTGTGGTTTTCACTGACATCTTATCTTATCTCATCTTTCACTGTACTTCCTCCATCATCTAGTTGATGGTTCTCATCCATCACCTCAACTTGTCCTTATTATTATTTGTTGTGGGTCATGCCACTTCTCTTCCATTGATGGTTCTCATCCATCATCTAACGTTGTCCTTTTCACCATGCCCTCTCATCTTTCATTTTAAGTCCTGCATTGTTTCTTCCATTAATAGTTCTCATCTTTCATCTCAGATTGATCTTTTCGCTTACATTTTCCATTTCATCTTTCATTGTGGGTCATGTCTTGTCTCTTCAAATGGTGGTTCTCCTCCATAACCTCAAATTGCGATTTTCACTGACATCTTATCCCATTTTTCACCGTACTTCCTGTATCATCTATTTGATAGTTCTCATCCATCACCTCAACTTGTCCTTTTCACAGACCTGTCCTATCTCATTTCTTATTGTATATGCTGCTTCGTTCCTTCCATTGACGGGTCTCATCCTTCATCTCTCATTGTTCTTTCACTAACATCTCCTGTGTCAACTTTCATTGTGGGTCAGGCCCTCCTCATTCTCATCCAACATTGTCCATTTCACTGACATGTCCTATCTTATGCATTCTCATCTTTCTTTGTGTGTCATTCCTCATCTCTTCCATTGATGGGTCTCATCCATAATCCCAGATCTTCCTTGACGTCTCATCTCTTCTTTTATTATACATCCTGCATTATATCATCCTTCATCTCAGAACTTCATCTGAGCTTTTCTCTGATATGTCTCTTATTATTTGTTGCGTGTCATGCCACTTCTCTTCCATTGATGGTTCTCATCCATCATCTAACACTGTCTTTTTCACCATGCCCTCTCATCTTTCATTCTATGTCCTGCATTGTTTCTTCCATTGATGGTTCTCATCTTTCATCTCTGATTTATCATTTCCCTGACATGTTGCGTCTCATCTTTGTTGGAGATCATGCCACTTCTCTTCCATTGGTGGTTCCCATCTCTCATCTAACGCTGTCCTTTGCACTGACATGTTCCATCTTACCATTCCTATCATATCACCTCTTCATCTCTTGTCTACATCCCTGTGCACTCAGTCATACCTTGTCACCTCCCTTCCTCTACCTCTGGTGCCATCTATCTCCTCTCATGGTGTCTCTTCTTTCTGTGTCGTGTCCACCAGGTTGGCTTGTTTGTTTCTGAAGAGAGGAGCTGACATTAACGCCTTGGACAATGAAAAAAAGGATGTCCTCTCCATTGCCATAGAAAAAGCCAATGCTGACATTGTAACCTTGTGAGTAGAGGGGAAGGTGGGATTCTGGGAAAGTATGGATAGGAATGTCAAATGTGGCTGAGAATACCAGACACACGTAGATTAGCAAAGTTGGGAGCCTGATCCCCAGTCAGGCAACCAAAAAAAAAAAAAGTGGGGGCATGTTGGACTATTACAGTACAGTAAAAATTAATAACAATATAGAAAAATATAACAGTGATGTAAAAATGTATAATTGATTTTATTGATGCAAAGAACAAATCATTGGTAATACAATACAACATGATAGTAATAAAAATAAAGCACCAATGGGGTCATTAATATACAATAAGACACTTAATCTCAGATATCATATTCCTCAACTAGTTTCGCGGACATAAACCGCTTCGTCAGGAGGGAATCTGAAGATGGTTTATTCTGACTAAACAGTCTGAACCTAACAAATAGGAGAAAATACAATGAGGTTTGCCCAAAAGGACATAAACAGTAAAACTTGTATTGCAGCATCATAATTAGAAAAAATGTTATAGAGATTACAGGGGGAAGGGGACAAGTCTGCTTACCCATGTCCCTCCTGACGAAGCGGTTTATGTCCGCGAAACTAGTTGAGGAATATGATATCTGAGATTAAGTGTCTTATTGTATATTAATGACCCCATTGGTGCTTTATTTTTATTACTATCATGTTGTATTGTATTACCAATGATTTGTTCTTTGCATCAATAAAATCAATTATACATTTTTACATCACTGTTATATTTTTCTATATTGTTATTAATTTTTACTGTACCGTAATAGTCCAACATGCCCCCACTTTTTTTTTTGGTCGCCTGACTGGGGATCAGGCTCCCAACTTTGCTGATTATTGATTTCTGGATGATGGTACATGTCTCTATTTTTGCTTACCGTAGTATCTTACCACAGAGGCCACTCATTTACTCAGACACACGTAGAGCCAACCACCAAACCTATTTCTGATAATGCTGCCCCAGCCAAATGGGTGTGAGATTAGCATATCTGTGTCATGGAATTCTACAAATAGGGTCAAAGATTGTTAGAGGAAAGGTCATGGAGGGGTTATAGGAGGGTCACAAGAGGTCAAGATGTTAATGAAGGTGACAGAGAACTGGAGAGTCCAGACTCCTTCACCTAAACCTCCTTTGTTCTGTTATTTGTTGTTTTCAGTTTTCGGAAGGCCCCAGAGATCGGTTTGCTGAGGGCCTCGCTTTTCTTTCATTTCCTCTGCTGTAGTAAATCTTTCCTCTTGGTATGATCACCTATAAATCTATGTAGAGGTTTCCTGTCACTTTATAGATGGCCATATAATGTTTGACTAGACAGGAAGGATTTGTCATGGTTTTCCTCTGTGTCAGGTAACCGGCCTTCCATCCAGGGTGACGTTTCATGGGTCGCTTTGACCTGATGTAGTAAGAATTGTTGTTTGTTCACATTCTATCCTGTTACTGGTTTACAGCTCTCTGTAGTGTTCTGGGATGAAGGTCACCAGGAGCTCGCAACCAACATATGAAAACAACTGCCACCCAAGACTCCAGGACAACCTGTCAACTCAAAAAAACATCTTCTACCGAGTCTAAAGTACTGACACCGGTCTAATGTCATAATACACATCCCATAATTTTCTACTGACACTCATCTACCATCATATAAATAACTTACTATTGTCTTGTTCACCACATTTGGCCATCATATCTCTGAATGTCAGGTGGACATTATAGGTGTCACAAGAAATGTCCCACATGACACTTCCTATCAATGGAGTGGGTCCCTGCTGATGGTCATCACATGTAAATGCTCTGCAAAGGTGAAATATCACATGTAGATGCTCTGCATGGGTGGGAAAATCACATGAGCATACTCTGCAGGGATGGGATATCAAATGTAAATGCTCTGCAGAGATGGGAAACAACATATACATGCTCTGCAGAGGTGGGATATTACGTGTGCGTTCCCTGCAGGGGCTGGACTTCATGTGTGCATGCCCTGCAGGGGCTGGACATCACAGAATATGTAGATAACATGATCGTCACTCGAACTGGCTAGATGTCTCTGGACCTACCAAACCAGAAATGTGCTGGCATTGGACACCTTATATCCCCTCCCACATGCAACTGAGCAGCAGAGTGTAGGTCACATGACTAAGAGAGTGGGTGGGCCAGGATTTATGGCTGCTGGTGCCAATTGGTTTGTTGGTAAATGGTGGACATGTCTATAATGGGGATGTATGAGAGAGGGTCAGGCTATGACGGCCATGTCTTGTCTTGTCTTCCATCATAGGCTGAGATTAGTGAAGATGAGGGAGGCGGACATTGCTCTTGGCCAGGCCGGTGAGTATGTTGGATCATGGAGGACTGTGGTCTGTAGAGTGCTGCATGTGGTATTGTATCCACTTTACATGTTGGGCGGTGGGAGAGGGTTGTGGGGGTGGAGGGTCACAGTGGCACGAAAGGGATGTGGGGGGGTGGAGGGTCACATTGGCGGTAGAGGGATGTGGGGTCACAGTGGCGGGATGGAGGGTCACATTGGTGGGAGAGGGATGTGGGGGGGGGGTGGAGGGTCACACTGACGAGAAAGTGATGTGGGGGGTCACGGTGTTGGCGTAGGAAACGTCCCCAATACAGCCACCCCTACCTTCAGCATCTTCAAGGCCCCTCCATAACCTGGGATCTCCGATATGAAAATAGGGACTTTATCTGGAAAATGTGGAGGGCTGCCCTGCCCCTCCCAGTTTTTCCTACTGAAGAGTTCAGGTGCTCATTACATTGATTATCAGAGGGCCCCAGGAATTGGGCTCCTGGTGTGCTGAAGATGGTATGCGTACAAGCCTGGGGGGACCCGGTGCTAGGATAGAGTGGGTGGAAGGGTCAGGTGTAGAGATGATGGGGTGATCGGGTGAGGGTGTCGGGGGTGTATCTATAATTGGGTGGGGGTGTTGGGTGTATACAGGAGTGGGTGGGGTATATACAGGACTGGGTGGATAGATATATATGGGGTGGGGGGGGCCCCCACCTACCCAGTAACCTTGTACCATTATGTAATTGGTGCTCCTCTCACACACAGGGGACGAGACCTACATGGACATATTCCGGGATTTCTCGCTGATGGCGTCGGATTCCCCGGAGAAGTTGTCCCGGAGAGCCTGCGATCTGCGCCTCAGCACTTTGTGAGCTCCCTGCCCCCCCCTTCCGGATCAATGACTCGGACGCTGCTTTCTAATAAATAGCCTTTTTATTGATGACGTCATAGCACAGAGTTCATATTGTGTGATGATGTCACAGCGCAGGGGGAGGAGCTGTTATTTTCTAGGCATGGTCCAGTAGTCGGTTCCGCCATGTTGGCTGTATTAAGGCACAGATGGTGTACAGATGAAGATATTACATGTGGCGGGAGATCGGCGCTGCCCTTATTCTCCACTGGCTCCGCCCTCTGATCTGACTGATTCGTACCATTGGTCACCATCAGACTCTCTTTGGCTGCTGGAATGTGATTCTGATGGCTTTGGTTTCTGGTCTGTGATTGGTCGGGCCTTGGCCTGCAGAGAACTCCGGGAAGGGTGAGGATGATGATGGCTCCAAGAAAGAGGAAGAGGCCACAGATGATGAAGGAGAGCGAGAAATCCCCCGACCAATCCCGGAGCCAGCCTATGGGAGAGAGTTGGAGAATTACCGTGACATCATCGCTGTGTAGTGATGTCACCTTGGCATGAAATGTTTTATGCTGCAATAAATGCGTCATGACGAACAACTGCGTGACGATCATTTCCTGAACATGGCCCTATGGTCCTCTACCAGTCTCCGCCCCATCTCTCCTCCTCTCTACCAGTCTCCGCCCCATCTCTCCTCCTCTCTACCAGTCTCCGCCCCATCTCTCCTCCTTTCTACCAGTCTCCACCCCATCTCTCTTCCTGTCTACCAGTCTCCGCCCCATCTCTCCTCCTCTCTACCAGTCTCCGCCCCATCTCTCCTCCTTTCTACCAGTCTCCGCCCCATCTCTCCTCCTTTCTACTAGTCTCCGCCCCATCTCTGTTCCTCTCTACCAGTCTCCCCCCCTTCTCTCGTCCTCTCTACCAGTCTCCGCCCCATATCTCCTCCTTTCTACCAGTCTCCGCCCCATCTCTCCTCCTCTCTACCAGTCTCCGCCCCATCTCTCCTCCTCTCTACCAGTCTCCGCCCCATCTCTCCTCCTCTCTACCAGTCTCCGCCCCATCTCTCCTCCTTTCTACCAGTCTCCGCCCAATCTCTCCTCCTCTCTACCAGTCTCCGCCCCATCTCTCCTCCTCTCTACCAGTCTCCGCCCCATCTCTCCTCCTCTCTACCAGTCTCCGCCCCATCTCTCCTCCTTTCTACCAGTCTCCGCCCCATCTCTCCTCCTTTCTACCAGTCTCCGCCCCATCTCTCCTCCTTTCTACCAGTCTCCGCCCCATCTCTCCTCCTTTCTACCAGTCTCCGCCCCATCTCTCCTCCTCTCTACCAGTCTCCGCCCCATCTCTTCTCTCTACCAGTCTCCGCCCCATCTCTTCTCTCTATCAGTCTCCGCCCCATCTCTCCTCCTCTCTACCAGTCTCCCTCCCATTTCTCGTCAGTCTCTGCCCCATCTCTGCTCCTCTCCATCTCTCCTCCTCAGTCTCCCTCCCATCTCTCCTCCTCAGTCTCCCTCCCATCTCTCCTCCTCAGTCTCCGCCCCATCTCTGCTCCTCTCCATCTCTCCTCCTCAGTCTCCCTCCCATCTCTGCTCCTCTCCATCTCTCCTCCTCAGTCTCCCTCCCATCTCTCCTCCTCAGTCTCCGCTCCATCTCTGCTCCTCTCCATCTCTCCTCCTCAGTCTCCCTCCCATCTCTCCTCCTCAGTCTCCGCCCCATCTCTGCTCCTCTCCATCTCTCCTCCTCAGTCTCCCTCCCATCTCTCCTCCTCTCAGTCTCCGCCCCCTATCACAGCCCCTCTCTACTAGTCTCCATCTCTGGTCTCTTTAGCAGTCTCTGTTCTGCCTTTTGGGTTATTAGCTGGGTTGCAGTAATCCTATCCTATGGACAGGGGATGGTTCAGGTAATCTGGTAATCCTGCATTGTGTATAAAGCTGTAGGTAGTGGTGTTTGCAGAGGTGCCACAAAGCAGTGTAAAGAGGCGGTCTCACCTGAGATGGGCGGTCCCAGCAGTCCCCCAACACTTTCCACCATCTGCAGCAGTCCGATTGCAGGCAGAACCTTCTCCGTTCCCACCACCCACGTCAGGCACGAGAAGACGCCGGGGGTCAGGGCTCCGGCACAAAATCCAAACACCACACAGACCATCCCCATCCCCACCTCGTTCCACGCCAGTGGGAGGAGCCCCAGAACCAGCGCGGTCAATCCAGTCCAGAAGCTGAGGTGGAGCAGGATGCGTTTGGGGGTGAGATCCGCCAGCCAACCAGCAATCAAACGTCCGCAAACATCTGCAATGCCCACCAGGGACATTAATATGGCCGCCTGCCTTTCTCCAACTCCCCTCACCCGCATGTGGGCGACCAGGTGAATGTACGGCACAAAGTATGCAGCATTGATCAGTGTGATGGCCAGACAGTACTGCAGAAAGGGCCAATCACGGAGAAGTTCCCACCCCCATAAAAAAGAGCGCTGGTGGTGTGGAGGATCTGCCCCTACCGGAGGCAGGAGGGCCCCACAAGGCACTGAATTTAGGGTGATCCCCGACAGGAGGAGCATGGCGCCCCGCCAGGAGTACCTCTCCACCAGGTACTGCAGAAGGGGCGTCAGGGCGAAGGAGAACACCCCGCAACCCGTCAGCACAAATCCTGTAGCCAGAGTACGCCGGCGGGAAAAATGCGAGGACACGGCCGCCATCGAGGGGGAGAAGATCAACGCCCATCCGAGTCCTGCGGAAAATAAGAGACAAAGAGTTACCCCCCAGCAACTTCAACCTCACAATTTACTGCCCCTCCCCCTGTTGGGTCACCCAGAAAGTAGCCAAGAGTCTACCCCTCGCCCTGTTGGGTCACCCAGAAAGAAGCTACAAGTCTGCCCCTCCCCCTGCTGGGTCACCCAGAAAGAAGCTACAAGTCTGCCCCTCCCCCTGCTGGGTCACCCAGAAAGGAGCTACGAGTCTGCCCCTCCACCCGATGAGTGACCCAGAATGGAGCTACGAGTCTGCCCCTCCCCCTGCTGGGTGACCCAGAATGGAGCTACGAGTCTGCCCCTCCCCCTGCTGGGTGACCCAGAAAGGAGCTACGAGTCTGCCCCTCCCCCTGCTGGGTAACCCAGAAAGGAGCTACAAGTCTGCCCCTCCCCCTGCTGGGTAACCCAGAAAGGAGCTACAAGTCTGTCCCTCCCCCTGCTGGGTGACCCAGAAAGGAGCTACGAGTCTGCCCCTCCCCCTGCTGGGTCACCCAGAAAGGAGCTACGAGTCTGCCCCTCCCCCTGCTGGGTCACCCAGAAAGGAGCTACGAGTCTGCCCCTCCCCCTGCTGGGTCACCCAGAAAGGAGCTACGAGTCTGCCCCTCCCCCTGCTGGGTCACCCAGAAAGGAGCTACGAGTCTGCCCCTCCCCCTGCTGGGTGACCCAGAAAGGAGCTACGAGTCTGCCCCCCCACCCGATGAGTGACCCAGAATGGAGCTACGAGTCTGCCCCTCCCCCTGCTGGGTGACCCAGAATGGAGCTACGAGTCTGCCCCTCCCCCTGCTGGGTGACCCAGGAAAGGAGCTACGAGTCTGCCCCTCCCCCTGCTGGGTCACCCAGAAAGGAGCTACGAGTCTGCCCCTCCCCCTGCTGGGTCACCCAGAAAGGAGCTTACGAGTCTGCCCCTCCCCCTGCTGGGTCACCCAGAAAGGAGCTACGAGTCTGCCCCTCCCCCTGCTGGGTGACCCAGAAAGGAGCCACGGGTCTACCCCTCCCCCTGATGGGAGACCCAGAAAGGAGCCACGAGTCTGCCCCTCCCCCTGCTGGGTGACATGGAGTTCACAAAATGGGAAATGATGGAGGTGTAAGGAAGCCCCGCCCCCTAAGCCTTACCTGGGGAGACTTACCTGACACGACTCCAATACTGAGGTAGAGCTGGTAGAGGTGAGTGCAGAAAGAGGCCAAAAACATCCCCAGAGAAGAGAGAACTCCGCCCACAGCGACCACCCGCCGATATCCGAACCGGAGGGCGAGGGCACAGCCCAGCGGGCCTGGGGAAGAAAAAAAAAAAGATGAGGGGCCGCGGCGTGATGCGGGGGGGGGGGGATAGGGGCCGCGGCATGATGCAGGAGGGGGGATAAGGGGCAGTAGCGTGATGCAGGAGGGGGGATAAGGAGCCACGGCATGATGCAGGAGGGGGATGAGGGGCCGCGGCGTGATGCAGGAGGGGGGATGAGGGGCCGCGGCGTGATGCAGGAGGGGGGATGAGGGGCCTCGGCGTGATGCAGGAGGGGGGATGAGGGGCCGCGGCATGATGCAGGAGGGGGACGAGGGGCCGCGGTGTGATGCAGGAGGGGGGATAAGGGGCCTCTGCGTGATGCAGGTGGGGGGATGAGGGGCCGCGGCGTGATGCAGGAGGGGGATGAGGGGCCGCGGCGTGATGCAGGAGGGGGATAAGGGGCCGCGGCGTGATGCAGGGGGGATGAGGGGCCGCGGCGTGATGCAGGAGGGGGGATGAGGGGCCGCGGCGTGATGCAGGAGGGGGGATGAGGGGCCGCGGCGTGATGCAGGAGGGGGGATGAGGGGCCGCGGCGTGATGCAGGAGGGGGGATGAGGGGCCTCGGCGTGATGCAGGAGGGGGGATGAGGGGCCGCGGCGTGATGCAGGAGGGGGATGAGGGGCCGTGGCGTGATGCAGGAGGGGGGATGAGGGGCCTCGGGATGATGCAGGAGGGGGATGAGGGGCCGCGGCGTGATGCGGGAGGGGGGATGAGGGGCCTCGGCGTGATGCAGGAGGGGGGATGAGGGGCTGCGGCGTAATGCAGGAGGGGGGATAAGGGGCCTCTGCGTGATGCAGGAGGGGGGATGAGGGACCGCGGCGTGATGCAGGAGGGGGACGAGGGGCCGCGGCGTGATGCAGGAGGGGGATGAGGGGCTGCGGCGTGATGCGGGGGGGATGAGGGGCCGCAGCGTGATGCAGGAGGGGGGATGAGGGGCCGCAGCATGATGCAGGAGGAGGGATGAGGGACCGCGACGTGATGCAGGAGGGGGGATGAGAGGCTGCGGCGTGATGCAGGAGGGGGATGAGGGCCCCGGCGTGATGCAGGAGGGGGGGATGAGGGGCCTCGGCGTGATGCAGGAGGGGGGATGAGGGGCCTCGGCGTGATGCAGGAGGGGGGATGAGGGGCCTCGGCGTGATGCAGGAGGGGGGATGAGGGGCAGCGGCGTGATGCAGGAGGGGGGATGAGGGGCCGCGGGGGGGGATGAGGGGCCCCGGCGTGATGCAGGAGGGGGGAGGGGGGGCCTCGGCGTGATGCAGGAGGAGGGATGAGGGGCCTCGGTGTGATGCAGGAGGGGGGATGAGGGCCCGCGGCGTGATGCAGGAGGGGGGATGAGGGGCCGCGGCGTGATGCAGGAGGGGGGATGAGGGGCCTCGGCGTGATGCAGGAGGGGGGATGAGAGGCCTCGGCGTGATGCAGGAGGGGGGATGAGGGGCCGCGGCGTGATGCAGGAGGGGGGATGAGGGGCCGCGGCGTGATGCAGGAGGGGGGATTAGGGGCCGCGGCGTGATGCAGGAGGGGGATGAGGGGCCGCGGCGTGATGCAGGAGGGGGATGAGGGGCCGCGGCGTGATGCAGTAGGGGGATGAGGGGCCGCGGCGTGGTGCAGGAGGGGGGATGAAGGGCTGCGGCGTGATGAGGGAGGGAGAAGAGGGGCTTCTGCGTGATGCAGGAGGGGGGATGAGGGGCGGCGGCGTGACGCAGGAGGGGGGATGAGGGGCCGCGGCGTGGTGCAGGAGGGGGGATGAGGGGCTGCGGCGTGATGCAGGAGGGGGGATGAGGGGCCGTGGCGTGATGCAGGAGGGAGAATGAGGGGCCGCGGCGTGATGCAGGAGGGGGGATGAGAGGCCGCGGCGTGATGCAGGAGGGGGGATGAGGGGCCGTGGCGTGATGCAGGAGGGAGAATGAGGGGCCGCGGCGTGATGCAGGAGGGGGGATGAGAGGCCGCGGCGTGATGCAGGAGGGGGATGAGGGGCCGCGGCGTGATGCAGGAGGGGGGATGAGGGGCTGCGGCGTGGTGCAGGAGGGGGGATGAGGGGCCGCGGCGTGGTGCAGGAGGGAGGATGAAGGGCTGTGGCATGATGAGGGAGGGAGAAGAGGGGCTTCTGCGTGATGCAGGAGGGGGGATGAGGGGCGGCGGCGTGACGCAGGAGGGGGAATGAGGTCTGCTGTGTGATGCAGGAGGGGGATGAGGGGCCGCGGCGTGATGCAGGAGGGGGGATGAGGGGCCGCGGCGTGATGCAGGAGGGATGAGGGGCCGCTGCGTGATGCAGGAGGAGGGATGAGGGGCCACGGCGTGATGCAGGAGGAGGGATGAGGGGCCACGGCGTGATGCAGGAGGGGGGATGGGGGCCGCGGCGTGACGCAGGAGGGGGGATGGGGGGCCTCGGCGTGATGCAGGAGTGGGGATGAGGGGCCGCGGCGTGATGCAGGAGGTGGGATGAGGGGCCGCGGCGTGATGCAGGAGGGGGGATGAGGGGCCGCGGCGTGATGCAGGAGGGGGATGGGGGGCCACGGCGTGATGCAGGAGGGGGGGACGAGGGGCCTCGGCGTGATGCAGGAGGGGGGATGAGGGGCCGTGGCGTGATGCAGGAGTGGGGATGAGGGGCTGCGGCGTGATGCAGGAGTGGGGATGAGGGGCTGCGGCGTGATGCAGGAGGTGGGATGAGGGGCCGCGGCGTGATGCAGGAGGGGGATGGGGGGCCGCGGCGTGATGCAGGAGGGGGGACGAGGGGCCTCGGCGTGATGCAGGAGGGGGGATGAAGGGCCGCGGCGTGATGCAGGAGGGGGGATGAGGAGCCGCGGCGTGATGCAGGAGGGGGGATGAGGGGCCGCGGCGTGATGCAGGAGGGGGGATGAAGGGCTGCGGCGTGATGAGGGAGGGAGAAAAGGGGCTTCTGCGTGATGCAGGAGGGGGGATGAGGGGCCGCGGCATGATGCAGGAGGGGGGATGAGGGGCCGCGGCGTGATGCAGGAGGGGGATAAGGGGGCCGCCGTGTGATGCAAGAGGCGGGATGAGGGGCCGCGGCGTGATGCGGGAGGAGGGATAGGGGGGCCGCGGCGTGATGCGGTAGGGGGGATGAGGGGCCGCGGCGTGATGCAGGAGGGGGGATGAGGGGCCGCGGCGTGATGCAGGAGGGGGGATGAGGGGCCGCGGCGTGATGCAGGAGGGGGATGGGGGGCCGAGGCGTGATGCAGGAGGGGGATGGGGGGCCGAGGCGTGATGCAGGAGGTGGGATGAGGGACAGCGGCGTGATGCAGAAGGAGGGATGAGGGGCCGCGGTGTGATGCAGGAGGGGGATGGGGGGCCGCAGCGTGATGCAGGAGAGGGGATGGGGGGCCGCGGCGTGATGCAGGAGGGGGAAGGGGGGCAGAGGCATGATGCAGGAGGTGGGATGAGGGGCCGCGGCGTGATGCAGGGGGGGATGGGGGGCCGCGGCGTGATGCAGGAGGGGGGACGGGGGCAGTGGCGTGATGCAGGAGGGGGGATGAGGGGCCGCGGCGTGATGCAGGGGGGGATGGGGGGCCGCGGCGTGATGCAGGAGGGGGGACGGGGGGCAGTGGCGTGATGCAGGAGGGGGGATGAGGGGCAGCGGCGTGATGCAGGAGGGGGATGGGGGGCAGTGGCGTGCTCAGAGGGGGGATGAGGGGCCGCGGCGTGATGCAGGAGGGGGGATGAGGAGCCGCGGCGTGATGCAGGAGGGGGGATGAGGGGCCTCGGCGTGATGCAGGAGGGGGGATGAGGGGCCGCGGCGTGATGCAGGAGGGGGGATGAGAGGCCGCGGCGTGATGCAGGAGGGGGGTTGAGGGGCCTCGGCGTGATGCAGGAGAGGGGATGAGGGGCCTCGGCGTGATGCAGGAGGGGGGATGAGGGGCCGCGGCGTGATGCAGGAGGGGGGATGAGGGGCCGCGGCGTGATGCAGGAGGGGGGATGAGGGGCCGCGGCGTGGTGCAGGAGGGGGGATGAGGGGCCGCGGCGTGATGCAGGAGGGGGGATGAGGGGCCTCGGCGTGATGCAGGAGGGGGGATGAGGGGCCTCGGCGTGATGCAGGAGGGGGGATGAGGGGCCGCGGCGTGATGCAGGAGGGGGGATGAGGGGCCGCGGCGTGATGCAGGAGGGGGGATGAGGGGCCTCGGCGTAATGCAGGAGGGGGGATGAGAGGCAGCGGCGTGATGCAGGAGGGGGATGGGGGGGCCGCGGCGTGACGCAGGAGGGGGGATGGGGGGCCGCGGCGTGATGCAGGAGGGATGGGGGGCCGCGGCGTGATGCAGGAGGGGGGCCTCGGTGTGATGCAGGAGGGATGGGGGGCAGCGGCGTGACGCAGGAGGGGGGATGGGGGGCCGCGGCGTGATGCAGGAGGGATGGGGGGCAGCAGCGTGACGCAGGAGGGGGGATGGGGGGCCGCGGCGTGATGCAGGAGGGATGGGGGGCAGCAGCGTGACGCAGGAGGAGGGATGGGGGGCCTCGGTGTGATGCAGGAGAGGGGATGAGGGGCCGCGGCGTGATGCAGGAGGGGGGATGAGGGGCCGCGGCGTGATGCAGGAGGGGGATGGGGGGCCACGGCGTGATGCAGGAGGGGGGACGAGGGGCCTCGGCGTGATGCAGGAGGGGGGATGAGGGGCCGTGGCGTGATGCAGGAGTGGGGATGAGGGGCTGCGGCGTGATGCAGGAGTGGGGATGAGGGGCTGCGGCGTGATGCAGGAGGTGGGATGAGGGGCCGCGGCGTGATGCAGGAGGGGGATGGGGGGCCGCGGCGTGATGCAGGAGGGGGGACGAGGGGCCTCGGCGTGATGCAGGAGGGGGGATGAGGGGCCGCGGCGTGATGCAGGAGGGGGGATGAGGAGCCGCGGCGTGATGCAGGAGGGGGGATGAGGGGCCGCGGCGTGATGCAGGAGGGGGGATGAAGGGCTGCGGCGTGATGAGGGAGGGAGAAAAGGGGCTTCTGCGTGATGCAGGAGGGGGGATGAGGGGCCGCGGCATGATGCAGGAGGGGGGATGAGGGGCCGCGGCGTGATGCAGGAGGGGGATAAGGGGGCCGCCGTGTGATGCAAGAGGCGGGATGAGGGGCCGCGGCGTGATGCGGGAGGAGGGATAGGGGGCCGCGGCGTGATGCGGTAGGGGGGATGAGGGGCCGCGGCGTGATGCAGGAGGGGGGATGAGGGGCCGCGGCGTGATGCAGGAGGGGGGATGAGGGGCCGCGGCGTGATGCAGGAGGGGGATGGGGGGCCGAGGCGTGATGCAGGAGGGGGATGGGGGGCCGAGGCGTGATGCAGGAGGTGGGATGAGGGACAGCGGCGTGATGCAGAAGGAGGGATGAGGGGCCGCGGTGTGATGCAGGAGGGGGATGGGGGGCCGCAGCGTGATGCAGGAGAGGGGATGGGGGGCCGCGGCGTGATGCAGGAGGGGGAAGGGGGGCAGAGGCATGATGCAGGAGGTGGGATGAGGGGCCGCGGCGTGATGCAGGGGGGGATGGGGGGCCGCGGCGTGATGCAGGAGGGGGGACGGGGGCAGTGGCGTGATGCAGGAGGGGGGATGAGGGGCCGCGGCGTGATGCAGGGGGGGATGGGGGGCCGCGGCGTGATGCAGGAGGGGGGACGGGGGGCAGTGGCGTGATGCAGGAGGGGGGATGAGGGGCAGCGGCGTGATGCAGGAGGGGGATGGGGGGCAGTGGCGTGCTCAGAGGGGGGATGAGGGGCCGCGGCGTGATGCAGGAGGGGGGATGAGGAGCCGCGGCGTGATGCAGGAGGGGGGATGAGGGGCCTCGGCGTGATGCAGGAGGGGGGATGAGGGGCCGCGGCGTGATGCAGGAGGGGGGATGAGAGGCCGCGGCGTGATGCAGGAGGGGGGTTGAGGGGCCTCGGCGTGATGCAGGAGAGGGGATGAGGGGCCTCGGCGTGATGCAGGAGGGGGGATGAGGGGCCGCGGCGTGATGCAGGAGGGGGGATGAGGGGCCGCGGCGTGATGCAGGAGGGGGGATGAGGGGCCGCGGCGTGGTGCAGGAGGGGGGATGAGGGGCCGCGGCGTGATGCAGGAGGGGGGATGAGGGGCCTCGGCGTGATGCAGGAGGGGGGATGAGGGGCCTCGGCGTGATGCAGGAGGGGGGATGAGGGGCCGCGGCGTGATGCAGGAGGGGGGATGAGGGGCCGCGGCGTGATGCAGGAGGGGGGATGAGGGGCCTCGGCGTAATGCAGGAGGGGGGATGAGAGGCAGCGGCGTGATGCAGGAGGGGGATGGGGGGGCCGCGGCGTGACGCAGGAGGGGGGATGGGGGGCCGCGGCGTGATGCAGGAGGGATGGGGGGCCGCGGCGTGATGCAGGAGGGGGGCCTCGGTGTGATGCAGGAGGGATGGGGGGCAGCGGCGTGACGCAGGAGGGGGGATGGGGGGCCGCGGCGTGATGCAGGAGGGATGGGGGGCAGCAGCGTGACGCAGGAGGGGGGATGGGGGGCCGCGGCGTGATGCAGGAGGGATGGGGGGCAGCAGCGTGACGCAGGAGGAGGGATGGGGGGCCTCGGTGTGATGCAGGGGCGGATCAGGAGGCACTCTATAGTACTTACTCATCAGTTGCTGCACGGCGACTGCGCATGACGTCACCCAGGACACACTGCTGGAGGCCGACTCAAAATACTCCACAAACTCAGGGAAGAAAATCCCAAATGATCGCAGCGTTCCGAATACAAGTCCAGCCTGGAGGAAACAGGAGAGGAGCAACACCACGCCCCATGTGTCCGCCATACCGGGGCATAGACGTCTGATCTGTAGGGGGAGGGGAAATAATACAGGTAACTGATGACTGACATTTATTGTGAAATAATAGGAGATAAACTCACATGCTCCACAAATGAAAATGTTACAAACGTGCTTTTTTTTAACAGTCCCCACCAACAAGATGGCCACCACTTCCCAGCATACATCATCATCAAGTCACCGACTCCTCGCTACGTTGTTTCGTCATACATTGACGTCATAAGGTGGGTACAGGTGAGGGACGCCCCTGATGATATCAATCTAGTCAGGTGGGTACAGGTGAGGTGTACAGAGTCAGGTGGGTACAGGTGAGGTGTACGGAGTCAGGTGGGTACAGGTGGGGTGTACAGAGTCAGGTGGGTACAGGTGAGGTGTACGGAGTCAGGTGGGTACAGGTGGGGTGTACGGAGTCAGGTGGGTACAGGTGAGGTGTACGGAGTCAGGTGGGGTGTACAGAGTCAGGTGGGTACAGGTGAGCGTGTACAGAGTCAGGTGGGTACAGGTGAGCGTGTACAGAGTCAGGTGGGTACAGGTGGGGTGTACGGAGTCAGGTGGGTACAGGTGAGGTGTACGGAATCAGGTGGGTACAGGTGGGGTGTACGGAGTCAGGTGGGTACAGGTGAGGTGTACGGAGTCAGGTGGGTACAGGTGGGGTGTACAGAGTCAGGTGGGTACAGGTGGGGTGTACAGAGTCAGGTGGGTACAGGTGGGGTGTACAGAGTCAGGTGGGTACAGGTGGGGTGTACAGAGTCAGGTGGGTACAGGTGGGGTGTACAGAGTCAGGTGGGTACAGGTGAGCGTGTACAGAGTCAGGTGGGTACAGGTGAGCTGTACAGAGTCAGGTGGGTACAGGTGAGCTTGTACAGAGTCAGGTGGGTACAGGTGAGCGTGTACAGAGTCAGGTGGGTACAGGTGAGCTGTACAGAGTCAGGTGGGTACAGGTGGGGTGTACGGAGTCAGGTGGGTACAGGTGAGGTGTACGGAGTCAGGTGGGTACAGGTGGGGTGTACAGAGTCAGGTGGGTACAGGTGGGGTGTACAGAGTCAGGTGGGTACAGGTGAGGTGTACAGAGTCAGGTGGGTACAGGTGAGGTGTACAGAGTCAGGTGGGTACAGGTGAGGTGTACGGAGTCAGGTGGGTACAGGTGAGGTGTACGGAGTCAGGTGGGTACAGGTGAGGTATACGGAGTCAGGTGGGTACAGGTGAGGTGTATGGAGTCAGGTGGGTACAGGTGAGCTTGTACAGAGTCAGGTGGGTACAGGTGAGCGTGTACAGAGTCAGGTGGGTACAGGTGAGCGTGTACAGAGTCGGGTGGGTACAGGTGAGCTGTACAGAGTCAGGTGGGTACAGGTGAGCTGTACAGAGTCAGGTGGGTACAGGTGAGCGTGTACAGAGTCAGGTGGGTACAGGTGAGCGTGTACAGAGTCAGGTGGGTACAGGTGAGCGTGTACAGAGTCAGGTGGGTACAGGTGAGCGTGTACAGAGTCAGGTGGGTACAGGTGAGCGTGTACAGAGTCAGGTGGGTACAGGTGGGGTGTGCAGTCAGGTGGGTACAGGTGGGGTGTGCAGTCAGGTGGGTACAGGTGGGGTGTGCAGTCAGGTGGGTACAGGTGGGGTGTACAGTCAGGTGGGTACAGGTGGGGTGTACAGTCAGGTGGGTACAGGTGGGGTGTACAGTCAGGTGGGTACAGGTGGGGTGTACAGTCAGGTGGGTACATGTCAGGGGATGTCATACACAGATATACAATACAGGCGATCAGATCGTTGGGCTGCACCAAGGAATTAGGAACAAACAAATACGTGAAAAAAGTATGTTTATTTAAGATAAAGACACAGCAAAACCCCAAAACACCCAACTAACTAACTAATAATCATACATTGATAAGCACAGGAAACAAACATAAATAACCCAGGCAGGGAGAAAAGCAAAGGGAACAGACCGTAATGGGATCAGGTACAGGAAACAGACCGTAATGGGAGCAGGTACAAAGAACGGGTCACAAGGGCGGGGTACATGGAACGGAGTCCAGGGCAAGGCAGGACCCATATCAGGGACAGGCAGGACACGCCTAGCCGACGGAATTCTGAAGCAATGAGCTTTGGTTTAGGGTAGGTTTATATAGACCAGCAGACCCATAACAGGTGTGCTTGATAGCTGGTTGATAGTCCTGGCAGGGAGACACCCGCTGGTGTCCACTAGAATTACACTCTTTGGTGCTAAGCGTAACAGTGCCACCAGCAGGTGAAACCAGCAGTCACACTATTCCTGATAGTACAGGTGTGTGTGTGTGTGGTGGTGGGGGAGGGGTACAGAGTCAGGTGGGCACAGGTGAGGTGTACGGAGTCAGGAGGGTACATGGAATCAGGTGAGTACAGGTCAGGTGTACGGAGTCAGGTGGGTACAGATGGGGTATATGGAATCAGGAGGGTACAGGTGAGGTGTACGGAGTCAGGAGGGTACATGGAATCAGGTGAGTACAGGTCAGGTGTACGGAGTCAGGAGGGTACAGATGGGGTATATGGAATCAGGAGGGTACAGGTGAGGTGTACGGAGTCAGGAGGGTACATGGAATCAGGTGAGTACAGGTCAGGTGTACGGAGTCAGGAGGGTACAGATGGGGTATATGGAATCAGGAGGGTACAGGTGAGGTGTATGGAATCAGGTGGGTACATTGAATCAGGTGAGTACAGGTCAGGTGTATGGAGTCAGGAGGGTACATGGAATCAGGTGAGTACAGGTCAGGTGTACGGAGTCAGGAGGGTACAGATGGGGTATATGGAATCAGGAGGGTACAGGTGAGGTGTACGGAGTCAGGAGGGTACATGGAATCAGGTGAGTACAGGTCAGGTGTACGGAGTCAGGAGGGTACAGATGGGGTATATGGAATCGGGAGGGTACAGGTGAGGTGTATGGAGTCAGGTGGGTACATTGAATCAGGTGAGTACAGGTCAGGTGTACGGAGTCAGGAGGGTACATGGAATCAGGTGAGTACAGGTCAGGTGTACGGAGTCAGGAGGGTACAGATGGGGTATATGGAATCAGGAGGGTACAGGTGAGGTGTATGGAATCAGGTGAGTACAGGTGAGGTGTACGGAGTCAGGAGGGTACATGGAATCAGGTGAGTACAGGTCAGGTGTACGGAGTCAGGAGGGTACATGAAATCAGGTGAGTACAGGTCAGGTGTACGGAGTCAGGAGGGTACATGGAATCAGGTGAGTACAGGTCAGGTGTACGGAGTCAGGAGGGTACAGATGGGGTATATGGAATCAGGAGGGTACAGGTGAGGTGTATGGAATCAGGTGAGTACAGGTGAGGTGTACGGAGTCAGGAGGGTACATGGAATCAGGTGAGTACAGGTCAGGTGTACGGAGTCAGGAGGGTACATGAAATCAGGTGAGTACAGGTCAGGTGTACGGAGTCAGGGGGGTACAGATGGGGTATATGGAATCAGGAGGGTACAGGTGAGGTGTATGGAGTCAGGTGGGTACATTGAATCAGGTGAGTACAGGTCAGGTGTACAGAGTCAGGAGGGTACAGATGGGGTATATGGAATCAGGAGGGTACAGGTGAGGTATTATCAGGAACCATGAATCAGACCGAGACAGAAGTACAGTTTAATCACACTTGTTTAACAATAATAATAATAATAAGGTAAACAGAGTAAGCGTGGTCAAAACAAGCCAAAGTTCAGTAACTGGATCGGATAGTCAGCCAAGCCAATGTCAGAGAGCTAGAGATGAACGTAGTAGTACAGCAAGCAGGATCAGGAGCCAGAAGGGACGTCAGCCGAGCAAGTCTTCAACAGGAACGCAGGAGAAAGTCTCTGTGATGTTGACAAAGGTGAAGGCTCAAGTGAGCTGGACGACTTTAAGTAGGCAGGACTGACGAGCAGAATCAACAACATCTGTGGAGAGAGATGGAAGCTGGGAATTAGCCGACAGCTGAGTGGCCAGCTCAGAGAAGGAAGGGCTGAGCTCAGCCCTGACAGTACCCCCTCCTCAACGACCCCTCCCCCTCGGGGGACCACCAGGGGGAAACATCTATGGAAATCACGGAGGAAGACAGGGGCATGTATGTCCGAGGATGAGACCCAAGAGCGTTCCTCCGGACCGTACCCCTTCCAATGCACCAGGTACTGTATGTGCTCATGGAACCAACGGGAGTCAACAATGGATTGTACTTGATACTCCTTATGGTCCTCAACCTGTACAGGGTGAGGACGTGGCACCGAGGTGGTAAAACTGTTGCAGACCAAAGGTTTTCATAAGGAGACATGAAATACATTCGAAATACGCATATTAGAAGGAAGGTCTAATGCGCAAACCACTGGGTTAATCCTGCGAAGAATACGAAAAGGCCCAATAAACCGAGGTGTGAACTTCAGTGAGGGAACACGAAGAAGTCGGAGGTTGTGAGATGACAGCCAGACTCTGTCCCCAAACTGGTAGGAAGGCGCAGGCAGGCGTCTGCGGTCAGCATGAAGTCTGTACCTATCATCAGCATAATGCAAAGCCTCCTGGACTTGAGCCCAAGTGGAACGAAGACCACGGAGATGCTCCTCTAGTGCAGGAATACTCTGCGGAACAAACGAGTCAGGCAACATAGAAGGTTGGAAACCATAGTTCTCACTAAACGGAGACAATCGGGAAGCAGAATTCAAGGCACCATTGTAAGCAAACTCTGCCCACGGTAATAGGTCTGACCAGTTGATAGTCAGAAATATAGCAACGTAGGAATTGCTCCAAGGACTGATTGGCTCGTCCTGCGGCCCCATTAGACTGCGGGTGATACGCAGAGGAGAAAGCAAGCTGAATTCCCAACTGTACACAAAAGGCTCGCCAGAACCGGGAGACAAACTGACTACCCCTGTCCGAGACAATCACCTTGGGTAGCCCATGTAAGCGAAAGATCTCCCAAGCAAAAATAGAAGCCAGTTCCTTAGAAGTGGGCAACTTCTTAAGTGGAATACAATGACACATCTTTGAGAACCGGTCAACCACCATAAGGATAACAGTGCTGCCTTGGGAGTTGGGTAACTCCACAATGAAATCCATAGACAGGTGGGTTCAGGGCCTCTCTCCATTGGGTATGGGTTGTAGGAGGCCCACTGGAAGGTGTCGTGGAGTATTACTCTGAGCACACACATGAACAGGCAGCTACGAAGGCAGTTACATCAGCACATAGACTAGGCCACCAGAATTGTTGGGAAATGGCCCAAACGAGTTGATTCTTCCCAGGGTGGCCAGCTGCCTTGGGAGAATGGTAAGTCTGGAGCACAGCAGTACAGAGACTCTCTGGGACAAAGCAGCGGTCACAAGGTTTCTCAGTAGGAGCATGGACCTGAGCAGCAAGAATTTTGTCACCCAAAGGAGAAGTGATACTGGTGCGAACCGTAGCCAGAATACGATCAGGAGGAATCACAGGAACCGGAACCGACTCCAACTTGGAAATGGAGGAAAATTGTCGTGAAAAGACGTCAGCCCTTACATTCTTAGTACCGGGTAAGAATGAGACAATGTAATTGAAACTTGACAAGAAAAGAGCCCATCGCGCCCTTCTGGGAGAGAGACGTTTAGCCTCAGACAAGAATGTGAGATTCTTATGGTCAGTAAGAATGAGAACCGGCACAGTGGTACCTTTGAGGAGATGTCTCCATTCTTTCAGGGCTAAAATGATCGCCAACAGCTCTCTGTCACCAATCTCGTAATTGCACTCTGCAGGTGACAATTTCTTGGAAAAGTAGCCACAAGGATGCATAGTGCTCTAAGAGGTAGGACCTTGAGACAGAAGGGAGCCAACTTCTGTCTCAGAAGCATCAACCTCAAGGATAAAAGGCAACGTAGAATCAGGATGTGCCACCACAGGAGCAGAAACAAAGGAAGCCTTGAGACTCTCAAAGGCCTTAATGGACTCCGGAGACCAACTCTGTGGGTTACCATCTTCTCTGGTCATATCATAGTTACATAGTTAGTCAGGTTGAAAAAAGACACAAGTCCATCCAGTTCAACCATAAAAAAAAAAAAATATATCTTACAATCCCATATACCCAATTCTATACCCTCAGTTGATCAAGAGGAAGGCAAAAAACCCCAGCAGAGCATGCTCCAATTTGCTACAGCAGGGGAAAAAATTCCTTCCTGATCCCCCGAGAAGCAATCGGATTTTCCCTCGATCAACTTTACCTATAAATGTCACCCAGTTCTATTCTGTATATTTAGGAAAGTATCCAGGCCTTTCTTATAGCAATCTTCTGAGCTGGTCAGATCCACCTCTGGAGGGAGTCTATTCCACATTATCACAGCTCTTACTGTGAAGAAACCTTTCCATATTTGGAGATGAAATCTCTCTTCCTCCAGTCGTAAAGAGTGCCCCCTTGTCCTCTGTGATGACCTTAAAGTGATCGACTCAACACCAAGTTCACTATATGGACCCCTTATATATTTATACATGGAGATCATATCCCCCCCTTATGTAGGTATACATGGAGATCATATTCCCCCTTATGTATTTATACATGGAGATCATATCCCCCCTTATGTATTTATACATGGAGATCATATCCCCCTTATGTATTTATACATGGAGATCATATCCCCCCTTATGTATTTATACATGGAGATCATATCCCCCCTTATGTATTATACATGGTGATCATATCCCCCCTTATGTATTTATACATGGACATCATATCCCCCTTATGTATTTATACATGGAGATCATATCCCCCTTATGTATTTATACATGGAGATCATATCCCCCTTATGTATTTATACATGGAGATCATATCCCCCTTATATATTTATACATGGAGATCATATCCCCCTTATGTATTTATTCATGGAGATCATATCCCCCCTTATGTATTTATACATGGAGATCATATCCCCCTTATATATTTATACATGGAGATCATATCCCCCTTATGTATTTATACATGGAGATCATATCCCCCCTTATGTATTTATACATGGAGATCATATCCCCCCTTATGTATTTATACATGGACATCATATCCCCCCTTATGTATTTATACATGGAGATCATATCCCCGGCCTTGTGTATTTATACATGGAGATCATATCCCCCTTATGTATTTATACATGGAGATCATATCCCCCTTATGTATTTATACATGGAAATTATATCCCCCTTATGTATTTATACATGGAGATCATATCCCCCCTTATGTATTTATACATGGAGATCATATCCCCCCTCATGTATTTATACATGGAGATCATATCTATACATAGAGATCATATCCCCCCTTATGTATTTATACATGGAGATCATATCCCCCCTTATGTATTTATACATGGAGATCATATCCCCCCTTATGTATTTATACATGGAGATCATATCCCCCTTATGTATTTATACATGGAGATCATATCCCCCCTTATGTATTTATACATGGAGATCATATCCCCCCCCTTATGTATTTATACATGGTGATCATATCCCCCTTATGTATTTATACATGGAGATCATATCCCCCCCTTATGTATTTATACATGGAGATCATATCCCCCCTTATGTATTTATACATGGAGATCATATCCCCCCCTTATGTATTTATACATGGTGATCATATCCCCCCTTATGTATTTATACAGGGAGATCATATCCCCCCTTATGTATTTATACATGGAGATCATATCCCCCGGCCTTGTGTATTTATACATGGAGATCATATCCCCCTTATGTATTTATACATGGAGATCATATCCCCCTTATGTATTTATACATGGAAATTATATCCCCCTTATGTATTTATACATGGAGATCATATCCCCCCTTATGTATTTATACATGGAGATCATATCCCCCCTCATGTATTTATACATGGAGATCATATCTATACATAGAGATCATATCCCCCCTTATGTATTTATACATGGAGATCATATCCCCCCTTATGTATTTATACATGGAGATCATATCCCCCCTTATGTATTTATACATGGAGATCATATCCCCCTTATGTATTTATACATGGAGATCATATCCCCCCTTATGTATTTATACATGGAGATCATATCCCCCCCCTTATGTATTTATACATGGTGATCATATCCCCCTTATGTATTTATACATGGAAATCATATCCCCCCCTTATGTATTTATACATGGAGATCATATCCCCCCTTATGTATTTATACATGGAGATCATATCCCCCCCTTATGTATTTATACATGGAGATCATATCCCCCCTTATGTATTATACATGGAGATCATATCCCCCCTTATGTATTTATACATGGAGATCATACCCCCCCCCCCTTATGTATTTATACATGGAGATAATATCCCCCCTTATGTATTTATACAGGGAGATCATATCCCCCCTTATGTATTTATACATGGAGATCATATCCCCCCTTATGTATTTATACATGGAGATCATATCCCCCCTTATGTATTTATACATGGAGATCATACCCCCCCCCCCCTTATGTATTTATACATGGAGATAATATCCCCCCTTATGTATTTATACAGGGAGATCATATCCCCCCTTATGTATTTATACATGGAGATCATATCCCCCCTTATGTATTTATACATGGAGATCATATCCCCCCTTATGTATTTATACATGGTGATCATATCCCCCCTTATGTATTTATACATGGAGATCATATCCCCCTTATGTATTATACATGGAGATCATATCCCCCCTTATGTATTTATACATGGACATCATATCCCCCCTTATGTATTTATACATGGAGATCATATCCCCCCTTATGTATTTATACATGGAGATCATATCCCCCCTTATGTATTATACATGGAGATCATATCCCCCTTATGTATTTATACATGGTGATCATATCCCCCCTTATGTATTTATACATGGAGATCATATCCCCCCTTATGTATTATACATGGAGATCATATCCCCCCTTATGTATTTATACATGGACATCATATCCCCTCTTATGTATTTATACATGGAGATCATATCCCCCCTTATGTATTTATACATGGAGATCATATCCCCCCTTATGTATTTATACATGGTGATAATATCCCCTCTTATGTATTTATACATGGAGATCATATCCCCCCTTATGTATTTATACATGGAAATCATATCCCCCCCTTATGTATTTATACATGGACATCATATCCCCTCTTATGTATTTATACATGGAGATCATATCCCCCTTATGTATTTATACATGGACATCATATCCCCCCTTATGTATTTATACATGGAGATCATATCCCCCCCTTATGTATTTATACATGGAGATCATATCCCCCCCTTATGTATTTATACATGGAGATCATATCCCCCACCTTATGTATTTATACATGGAGATCATATCCCCCCCCCTTATGTATTTATACATGGACATCATATCCCCCCTTATGTATCTATACATGGAGATCATATCCCCCCTTATGTATCTATACATGGAGATCATATCCTCCTTATGTATTTATACATGGAGATCATATCCCCCCTTATGTATTTATACATGGAGATCATATCCTCCTTATGTATTTATACATGGAGATCATATCCCCCCTTATGTATCTATACATAGTGATCATATCCCCCTTATGTATTTATACATGGACATCATATCCCCCCCTTATGTATTTATACATGGAGATCATATCCCCCTTATGTATTTATACATGGACATCATATCCCCTCTTATGTATTTATACATGGAGATCATATCCCCCTTATGTATTTATACATGGACATCATATCCCCTCTTATGTATTTATACATGGACATCATATCCCCCCTTATGTATTTATACATGGACATCATATCCCCTCTTATGTATTTATACATGGAGATCATATCCCCCTTATATATTTATACATGGACATCATATCCCCCTTATATATTTATACATGGAGATCATATCCCCCCTTATGTATTTATACATGGAGATCATATCCCCCCCCCCCCTTATGTATTTATACATGGACATCATATCCCCCCTTATGTATCTATACATAGTGATCATATCCCCCTTATGTATTTATACATGGAGATCATATCCCCCCTTATGTATTTATACATGGAGATCATATCCCCCTTATGTATTTATACATGGACATCATATCCCCCCTTATGTATTTATACATGGACATCATATCCCCCCCTTATATATTTATACATAGTGATCATATCCCCCTTATGTATTTATACATGGAGATCATATCCCCCTTATATATTTATACATGGTGATAATATCCCCCCTTATGTATTTATACATGGAGATCATATCCCCCCTTATGTATTTATACATGGTGATCATATCCCCCCTTATGTATTTATACATGGAGATCATATCCCCCTTATGTATTTATACATGGAGATCATATCCCCCTTATGTATTTATACATGGAGATCATATCCCCCCTTATGTATTTATACATGGAGATCATATCCCCCTTATGTATTTATACATGGAGATCATATCCCCCCTTATGTATTTATACATGGAGATCATATCCCCCTTATGTATTTATACATGGAGATCATAGTCCCCCCTTATATATTTATACATGGTGATAATATCCCCCCCTTATGTATTTATACATGGAGATCATATCCCCCCTTATGTATTTATACATGGTGATCATATCCCCCCTTATGTATTTATACATGGAGATCATATCCCCCCTTATGTATCTATACATGGAGATCATATCCCCCCTTATGTATTTATACATGGAGATCATATCCCCCCTTATGTATTTATACATGGACATCATATCCCCCTTATATATTTATACATGGAGATAATATCCCCCCTTATGTATTTATACATGGAGATCATATCCCCCCTTTAGTATTTATACATGGAGATCATATCCCCCTTATGTATTTATACATGGAAATTATATCCCCCCTTATGTATTTATACATGGAGATCATATCCCCCCTTATGTATTTATACATGGAGATCATAGCCCCCCCCCCTTATATATTTATATATGGAGATCAATATCCCCCCTTATGTATTTATACATGGAGATCATAGCCCCCCCCCCTTATGTATTTATACATGGAGATCATATCCCCCTTATGTATTTATACATGGAGATCATATCTATACATGGAGATCATATTCCCCCTTATGTATTTATACATGGAGATCATATCCCCCTTATGTATTATACATGGTGATCATATCCCCCCTTATGTATTTATACATGGAGATCATATCCCCCCTTATGTATTTATACATGGAGATCATATCCCCCCCTTATGTATTTACATGGAGATCATATCCCCCCTTATGTATTTATACATGGAGATCATACCCCCCCTTATGTATTTATACATGGTGATCATATCCCCCTTATGTATTTATACATGGAGATCATATCCCCCCTTATGTATTTATACATGGTGATCATATCCCCCCTTATGTATTTATACATGGAGATCACACCCCCCCCCTTATGTATTTATACATGGAGATCATATCCCCCCCTTATGTATTTATACATGGACATCATATCCCCCCTTATGTATTTATACATGGAGATCATATCCCCCTTATGTATTTATACATGGAGATCATATCCCCCCCTTATGTATTATACATGGAGATCATATCCCCCCTTATGTATTTATACATGGACATCATATCCCCCCTTATGTATTTATACATGGACATCATATCCCCCTTATGTATTTATACATGGTGATAATATCCCCCTTATGTATTTATACATGGTGATCATATCCCCCCTTATGTATTTATACATGGACATCATATCCCCCTCTTATGTATTTATACATGGAGATCATATCCCCCCTTATGTATTTATACATAGAGATCATATCCCCCCTTATGTATTTATATATGGAGATCATATCCCCCCTTATGTATTTATATATGGAGATCATACCCCCCCTTATGTATTTATACATGGAGATCATATCCCCCCTTATGTATTTATACATGGACATCATATCCCCCTTATGTATTTATACATGGACATCATATCCCCCCTTATGTATTTATATATGGAGATCATATCCCCCCCCCCTTATGTATTTATATATGGAGATCATATCCCCCCCCCTTATGTATTTATACATGGACATCATATCCCCCCTTATGTATTTATATATGGAGATCATATCCCCCCCTTATGTATTTATATATGGAGATCATATCCCCCCCCCCCCTTATGTATTTATACATGGACATCATATCCCCCCTTATGTATTTATACATGGTGATCATATCCCCCCTTATGTATTTATACATGGTGATCATATCCCCCCTTATGTATTTATATATGGAGATCATATCCCCCCTTATGTATTTATATATGGAGATCATACCCCCCCTTATGTATTTATACATGGAGATCATATCCCCCCTTATGTATTTATATATGGACATCATATCCCCCTTATGTATTTATACATGGAGATCATATCCCCCCTTATGTATTTATACATGGTGATCATATCCCCCTTATGTATTTATACATGGAGATCATATCCCCCCTTATATATTTATACATAGAGATCATATCCCCCCTTATGTATTTATACATGGAGATCATATCCCCCTTATGTATTTATACATGGAGATCATATCCCCCCCTTATATATTTATACATGGAGATCATATCCCCCCTTATATATTTATACATGGAGATCATATCCCCCCCTTATGTATTTATACATGGAGATCATATCCCCCCTTATGTATTTATACATGGAGATCCATATCCCCCTTATGTATTTATACATGGAGATCATATCCCCTCTTATGTATTTATACATGGAGATCATATCCCCCCCTTATATATTTATACATGGTGATCATATCCCCCTTAATCTGCTCTTCTCAAGAGTGAACAAATTCAGTTCCTCTAATCTTTCCTCATAGCTGAGCTCCTCCATGCCTCTTATCAGTTTGGTTGCTCTTCTCTGCACTTTCTCCAGTTCCCCGATATCCTTTCTGAGAACTGGAGCCCAAAACTGAACTTCATATTCCAGATGAGATCTTACTAATGATTTGTACAGATGATGTCTCTCTCTCTCTGGAGTCCATACCTCTCTTAATACAAGAAAGGACTTTGCTCGCTTTGGAGACAGCGGCTTGGCATTGCATGTTATTATTGAGCTTATGATCTACCAAAACCCCCAGATCCTTCTCCACTACGGATTCCCCCAGTTGTACTCCCCCTAGTATGTATGATGCATATTCTTAGCCCCCAAGTGCATAACTTTACATTTATTAACATTAAACCTCATCTGCCACAGTCGCCCAATTAGACAGAGCATTGAGGTCAGCTTGTAAATTGGAGACATCCTGTAAGGACGTTATTCCACTGCATAGCTTGGTGTCATCTACAAAGACAGAAATGTTACTTTTGATCCCAGACCCAATATCATTTATAAAGATATTAAAGAGTAAGGGTCCCAGCACTGAACCTTGGGGTACACCACTGATAACACGGAACCTTGGGGTACACCACTGATAACACTGAACCTTGGGGTACACCACTGATAACACTGAACCTTGAGGTACACCACTGATAACACTGAACCTTGGGGTACACCACTGATAACACGGAACCTTGGGGTACACCACTAATGACACTGAACCTTGGGGTACACCACTGATAACACTGAACCTTGGGGTACACCACTGATAACACTGAACCTTGGGGTACACCACTGATAACACTGAACCTTGGGGTACACCACTGATAACACTGAACCTTGGGGTACACCACTGATAACACTGAACCTTGGGGTACACCACTGATAACACTGAACCTTGGGGTACACCACTGATAACACTGAACCTTGGGGTACACCACTGATAACGCCGAACCTTGGGGTACACCACTGATAACACTGAACCTTGGGGTACACCACTGATAACACTGAACCTTGAGGTACACCACTGATAACACTGAACCTTGAGGTACACCACTGATAACACTGAACCTTGGGGTACACCACTGATAACACTGAACCTTGGGGTACACCACTGATAACACTGAACGTTGGAGTACACCACTGATAACACTGAACCTTGAGGTACACCACTGATAACACTGAACCTTGGAGTACACCACTGATAACACTGAACCTTGAGGTACACCACTGATAACACCGGAACCTTGGGGTACACCACTGATAACACTGAACCTTGGGGTACACCACTGACACTGAACCTTGGGGTACACCACTGATAACACTGAACCTTGGGGTACACCACTGATAACACTGAACCTTGGGGTACACCACTGATAACACTGAACCTTGGGGTACACCACTGATAACACTGAACCTTGAGGTACACCACTGATAACACTGAACCTTGAGGTACACCACTGATAACACTGAACCTTGGAGTACACCACTGATAACACTGAACCTTGGGGTATACCACTGATAACACTGAACCTTGGGGTACACCACTGATAACACTGAACCTTGAGGTACACCACTGATAACACTGAACCTTGGAGTACACCACTGATAACACTGAACCTTGGAGTACACCACTGATAACACCGGAACCTTGGGGTACACCACTGATAACACTGAACCTTGAGGTACACCACTGATAACACTGAACCTTGGAGTACACCACTGATAACACTGAACCTTGGGGTACACCACTAATGACACTGAACCTTGGGGTACACCACTGATAACACTGAACCTTGGGGTACACCACTAATGACACTGAACCTTGGGGTACACCACTGATAACACTGAACCTTGGGGTACACCACTGATAACACTGAACTTTGAGGTACACCACTGATAACACTGAACCTTGGAGTACACCACTGATAACACTGAACCTTGGGGTACACCACTAATGACACTGAACCTTGGGGTACACCACTGATAACACTGAACCTTGGGGTACACCACTGATAACACTGAACCTTGGGGTACACCACTGATAACACTGAACCTTGGGGTACACCACTGATAACACTGAACCTTGGGGTACACCACTGATAACACTGAACCTTGGGGTACACCACTGATAACACTGAACCTTGGGGTACACCACTGATAACCTTAGACCATTCAGAGTAAGAATCATTAACCACGACTCTCTGAATTCTGTCTTTTAGCCAGTTTTCTATCCATTTACAAACTGATATTTCCAAGCCTGTAGACTTTACCTTACACATGAGCCGTGGGTGGGGAACTGTATCGAAGGCTTTTGCAAAATCCAAGTATACCACATCCACAGCCACCCCTCTGTCCAAGTATACCACGTCCACAGCCACCCCTCTGTCCAAGTATACCACGTCCACAGCCACCCCTCTGTCCAAGTATACCACGTCCACAGTCACCCCTCTGTCCAAGTATACCACGTCCACAGCCACCCCTCTGTCCAAGTATACCACGTCCACAGCCACCCCTCTGTCCAAGTATACCACGTCCACAGGCACCCCTCTGCCCAAGTATACCACGTCCACAGCCACCCCTCTGTCCAAGTATACCACGTCCACCGCCACCCCTCTGTCCAAGTATACCACGTCCACAGCCACCCCTCTGTCCAGGTATACCATGTCCACAGCCACCCCTCTGTCCAACTATACCACGTCCACAGCCATCCCTCTGTCCAAGTATACCACGTCCACAGCCACCCCTCTGTCCAGGTATACCATGTCCACAGCCACCCCTCTGTCCAACTATACCACGTCCACAGCCATCCCTCTGTCCAAGTATACCACGTCCACAGCCACCCCTCTGTCCAAGTATACCACGTCCACAGCCACCCCTCTGTCCAAGTATACCACGTCCACAGCCACCCCTCTGTCCAAGTATACCACGTCCACAGCCACCTCTCTGTCCAAGTATACCACGTCCACAGCCACCTCTCTGTCCAAGTATACCACGTCCACAGCCACCTCTCTGTCCAAGTATACCACGTCCACAGCCACCTCTCTGTTCAAGTATACCTCGTCCACAGCCACCTCTCTGTCCAAGTATACCACGTCCACCGCCACCCCTCTGTCCAAGTATACCACGTCCACCGCCACCCCTCTGTCCAAGTATACCACGTCCACCGCCACCCCTCTGTCCAAGTATACCACGTCCACCGCCACCCCTCTGTCCAAGCATACCACGTCCACAGCCACCCCTCTGTCCAAGTATACCACGTCCACCGCCACCCCTCTGTCCAAGTATACCACGTCCACAGCCACCTCTCTGTCCAAGTATACCACGTCCACCGCCACCCCTCTGTCCAAGTATACCACGTCCACCGCCACCCCTCTGTCCAAGTATACCACGTCCACCGCCACCCCTCTGTCCAAGTATACCACGTCCACAGCCACCTCTCTGTCCAAGTATACCACGTCCACAGCCACCCCTCTGTCCAAGTATACCACGTCCACCGCCACCCCTCTGTCCAAGTATACCACGTCCACAGCCACCTCTCTGTCCAAGTATACCACGTCCACAGCCACCCCTCTGTCCAAGTATACCACGTCCACAGCCACCCCTCTGTCCATTTATACCACGTCCACAGCCACCCCTCTGTCCAAGTATACCACGTCCACAGCCACCTCTCTGTCCAAGTATACCACGTCCACAGCCACCCCTCTGTCCAAGTATACCACGTCCACAGCCACCCCTCTGTCCAAGTATACCACGTCCACAGCCACCCCTCTGTCCAAGTATACCACGTCCACAGCCACCCCCTGTCCAAGTATACCACGTCCACAGCCACCTCTATGTTCAAGTATACCTCGTCCACAGCCACCTCTCTGTCCAAGTATACCACGTCCACAGCCACCCTTCTGTCCAAGTATACCACGTCCACAGCTACCCCCTCTGTCCAGGTATACCACATCCACAGCCACCTCTCTTCCCAAGTATACCGCGTCCATAGCCACCTCTCTTCCCAAGTATACCACGTCCACAGCCACCCCTCTGTCCAGGTATACCACTTCCACAGCCACCCCTCTGTCCAGGTATACCACGTCCACAGCCACCCCTCTGTCCAAGTATACCACGTCCACAGCCACCCCTCTGTCCAAGTATACCACGTCCACAGCCACCCCTCTGTCCAAGTATACCACGTCCACAGCCACCCCTCTGTCCAAGTATACCACATCCACAGCCACCCCTCTGTCCAAGTATACCGGGTCCACAGCCACCCCTCTGTCCAGGTATACCACGTCCACCTCTCTGTCCAAGTATACCATGTCCACAGCCACCCCTCTGTCCAGGTATACCACATCCACAGCCATCCCTCTGTCCAAGTATACCACGTCCACCGCCACCCCTCTGTCCAAGTATACCACGTCCACCGCCACCCCTCTGTCCAAGTATACCACGTCCACAGCCACCTCTCTGTCCAAGTATACCACGTCCACAGCCACCCCTATGTCCAAGTATACCACGTCCACAGCCACCTCTCTGTCCAAGTATACTACGTCCACAGCCACCCCTCTGTCCAAGTATACCATGTCCACAGCCACCCCCTGTCCAAGTATACCACGTCCACAGCCACCTCTCTGTTCAAGTATACCACGTCCACAGCCACCCCTCTGTCCAAGTATACCTCGTCCACAGCCACCTCTCTGTCCAAGTATACCACGTCCACAGCCACCCCTCTGTCCAAATATACCACGTCCACAGCTACCCCCTCTGTCCAGGTATACCACGTCCACAGCCACCTCTCTTCCCAAGTATACCACGTCCACAGCCACCCCTCTGTCCAGGTATACCACGTCCACAGCCACCCCTCTGTCCAGGTATACCACGTCCACAGCCACCCCTCTGTCCAGGTATACCACGTCCACAGCCACCCCTCTGTCCAGGTATACCACGTCCACAGCCACCCCTCTGTCCAGGTATACCACGTCCACAGCCACCCCTCTGTCCAAGTATACCACGTCCACCCCTCTGTCCAAGTATACCACGTCCACAGCCACCCCTCTGTCCAAGTATACCGCGACCACAGCCACCCCTCTGTCCAAGTATACCACGTCCACAGCCACCCCTCTGTCCAAGTATACCGCGTCCACAGCCACCCCTCTGTCCAGGTATACCACGTCCACAGCCACCTCTCTGTCCAAGTATACCACGTCCACAGCCACCCCTCTGTCCAGGTATACCACATCCACAGCCATCCCTCTGTCCAAGTATACCACGTCCACAGCCACCCCTCTGTCCAAGTATACCACGTCCACAGCCACCCCTCTGTCTAAGTATACCACGGAATATACTTTGCAGTGAGGTCCCAAACAGTCTTTTTGAAGAATTCCCATTTCTGTTCTGTGTTTATCGCTGCCAATATTCCCTCCCAGTCTAAGTCCTCGAGAGCAGCCCTCATCCTTGGAAAATGTTTTCTCTTGAAGTGAAGTGTTTTTATCTTTCCCTATGTATTTCTTGTTTACAGCTAACATCAAATGAAATCATGTTATGATCACTGCTACCCAGGTGTTCCTTTATCTGGACATTAGTAATAAGCTCTGCATGGTTTGAGATTACCAGGTCCAACAGAGCTTCATTCCTAGTTGGGGCCTCAATAAACTGGACCATAAAATATGTCCTGTACTAGGTTTATAAATTTTTGCCCTTTAACTGTCCCAGCAATGCCATTACTCCAGTCAATTTCTGGGTAGTTAAAATCCCCCATTATTATCACCGTCCCAGCCCTAGCAGCCCTTTCCATCTGTGCAAGGAGCTGAGTCTCCACCTCCTCGTTAACATTGGGTGGTCTACAACAAACTCCAATGATTAACTTTGAACTACGCCCATCTATATGCAGTTCCACCCATAATGCTTCAGACTCATCACACTCTCCATCCACCAGGTCCTCTTTCACATTTGCTTTGAGATCACTTCTCACATAGAGACAGACCCCGCCACCTTTCCTTTTTAGCCTGTCTCTCCAAAAGAGTGCATAGCCAGGAATATTAGTAGCCCAGTCATGTGAGGATTGAAGCCAAGTTTCAGCAATACCGATTACATCATAGCTCTCCTCATGCACCAGAGCTTCCAACTCACCTATTTTGCTTGGCAGACTTCTGGCATTGGTGAACAAACACTTTAATGCATTATTACATTTTGCTCTGGTGTTTTTCATATAATTTTTAGTAGTACAAATGGCACTATAGTTTCCAATGGCTGTTTGCAACATGGGAACTTTCTTGTCACCTGCCATAACCCTCCCCCCATCCCACCCTCCATTAATGTCTGACCCCTAACTGACCTGTCTGCCCGATGTAATTCTAGTTCACCCTCCGTCAGGGGCTTGACCAGAGACGTGAAGTTACAAATAAACTTCCGATAATAGTTGGCAAAGCCCAGGAAACGCTGCAGAAGAAGTAACCCCACGGGTCGGGGCCACTGTAGGACCGCTGAAAGTTTCTCTGGGTCTATCGAAAAGCCAGCAGTGGAAATGACATAGCCCAGGAATTTAACCTGTTCACGATGGAACTCGCACTTCTCCAGTTTACAATAGAGATTGTTGTCTCTCAGTTTCTGACGCACACAACAGACATCTGTGTGGTGGCTCTCCGGGGACTTGGAAAATATGAGGATATCATCGAGATAAACCACCACACATAACTGCAACAAATCTCGGAGGACATCATTAATAAATTCCTGGAACACTGCTGGGGCGTTACAAAGGCCAAAAGGCATTACGAGATACTCATAATGACCTGTTCTGGTATTAAACGCAGTTTTCCACTCGTGGCCCTCCTTAATCTGCACGAGATTGTAAGCCCCTCTCAAATCAAGCTTAGTGAAAACCGTTGCTCCCTTGAGGCGGTCAAATAGCTCTGTAATCAACAGAATCGGGTAGGCATTCTTAATCGTGAAATGATTGAGACCCCCTTATAATCAATACAAGGTCTCAGTTCACCGCTCTTCTTCTTCACAAAGAAGAAACCAGCACCAGCAGGAGGCGAGGATTTGCGGATGAAACCTCAAGAAAGTGCGTCTGCAACATACTCCTCCATGGCCTTATCCTCCAAAACCGACAAAGGGTAAACCCGGCCTTGAGGGGGTATGGCACCAGGTTGAAGGTCAATTGCGCAATCATAAGGCCGGTGTGGAGGCAATCTACCGGCTTGACCTTTGTCAAAGACATCGCTAAAATCGCGGTACTCCTCCGGCAGGGAGGAGAGTGAAGAGGTGCACAGGACCTTGGCTACCTTCTACCGTCTCACTGCATTGTGGTGACCAGAAGAGAACCTCAGCACGGAACCAATCAAAAGAGGGGTTGTGCCTCTGTAACAAGGATAACCAATAACCAGCGGGAACCTAGATGAGGAAATAACTTGGAATTGGATTATCTCATGGTGAAGAGCCCCTAAGGCCATGGACAACAGAACAGTTTCATGAGTCCCATGGGCAGGCTGTAGGGGTCTCCCGTCAAGAGCCTCAATGGCAAGTGGAGTGTCACGTAGCTGCAGCGGAATCGAGTGCTGCGATACAAAGGCAGCATCAATGAACAGGCCTGCAGCCCCAGAGTCGATTACAGCCTGTATCTCGACAGATGACTCAGCCCAAGAAAGGGTGACTGAAACCAGGGGCTTATCCTTCTGGATAACTTGGGATGAAACAAGGCCACCTAAGGTCTGTCCATGACAGGACCTCAAGGTTCGGGCGTTCCCTGGACGAGTAGGACAAGACTTCAAAAAGTGACCTGCCTGGCCACAATAAAGGCACAATCTCTCCCTCCTCCTAAAGGTTCTCTCTTCCGCAGAGAGTCGCGTGAAGCCCAAGTGCATGGGTCCATCTTCACTGACAGACTCGGTACCAGGAGGTGAGGGAGGCACAGGTGGGACTGTAGCTCGGAGACAAACGTACAGGAGGCTTCCGCAAGCGCTCCTTAAAAGAAAGTCTTTCTCTGAGACTGGAGTCAATGAGGATGGCAAACAAGATCAAGCTCTCCAGCTCAGTGGGTATATCTCGGGCTGCTATCTCATCCTTGATGTTATCCAAGAGACCATGAGAGAAGGCAGCCACGAGGGCTTCATTGTTCCAAGCAACCTCTGCTGCCAGAGTACGGAACTCAATGGCGTAGTCGGCAACAGTTCTCGTACTCTGTTAGATGGACATGAGGCTCTTGGCAGCAGAAGCGGAGCATGCAGGAACGTCAAATACCCCTTTAAATGAAGCCACAAACAACAGGTTTTTGCGTCTCCCATAGAGGGTTTGCCCAGACCAAGGCTCTCTCAGAAAGCAAAGATATCACGAAACCTACTTTGCTTCTGTCTGTGGGAAACGCCTGGGGCAGCATCTTAAAGTATATCTCAACCTGATTGAGGACCCTCTGCATTGGACTGGATCGCCCCCAAATCGCTGGGGAAGCGGGCGGAACCAGACATACCTCTTATAGAGGTAATACTTGAGGTGCCTGCACAGAGACTGGAGCAGTGAGCCGTGTGACTCAGGAGCATTTGTAAAACCATGACAAACTGATCCATGCGGTGATCCTGGTCATCCAATCTGGAAAAAATATTACCAACAAGTGGATTGACTGTATCTTCTGAATTCATGGCCTTCGCCTACTGTCAGAAACCATGAATCAGACCGAGACAGAAGTAAAGTTAAATCACACTTGTTTAATAATAATAATAAGGTAAACAGAGTAAGCGTAGTCAAAACAAGCCAGAGTTCAGTAACTGGATCAGGTAGTCAGCCAAGCAAATGTCAGAGAGCCAGAGATAAACGTAGTAGTACAGCAAGCAGGATCAGGAGCCAGAAGGGACGACAGCTGAGCAAGTCTTCAACAGGAATGCAGGAGAAAGTCTCTGTGATGTTGACAAAGGAGAAGGCAGAGATAAAGTGAGCTGGACGGCTTCAAGTAGGCAGGACTGACGAGCAGAATCAACAACAGCTGGGTAACTGTGGAGAGAGATGGGAGCTGGCCATTAGCCAACAGCTGAGCGGCCAGCTCAGAGAAGGAAGGGCTGAGCCCATCCCTGACAGGTATATGGAATAAGGATGGTACAGGTGAGGTGTACGGAGTCAGGTGGGTACAGGTGAGGTGTACGGAGTCAGGTGGGTACAGGTGAGGTATATGGAATCAGGTGGGTACAGGTGAGGTATATGGAATCAGGTGAGCACAGGTGAGGTGTACGTAGTCAGGTGAGGTATATGGAATCAGGTGAGCACAGGTGGGTTGTACGGAGTCAGGTGGGTACAGGTGGGGTGTACAGAGTCAGGTGGGTACAGGTGAGGTGTACAGAGTCAGGTGGGTACAGGTGAGGTGTACAGAGTCAGGTGGGTACAGGTGGGGTGTACAAAGTCAGGTGGGTACAGGTGAGGTGTACAGAGTCAGGTGGGTACAGGTGAGGTGTACAGAGTCAGGTGGGTACAGGTGGGGTGTACAAAGTCAGGTGGGTACAGGTGAGGTGTACAGAGTCAGGTGGGTACAGGTGAGGTGTACAAAGTCAGGTGGGTACAGGTGAGGTGTACAGAGTCAGGTGGGTACAGGTGAGGTGTACAGAGTAAGGTGGGTACAGGTGGGGTTTACAGAGTCACTCAGGTGGGTACAGGTGGGGGGGGTGTACAGATTCATTTGGGTACAGGTGGGGGGGTGTACAGTCAGGTGGGTACAGGTGGCGGTGTACAGAGTCAGGTGGGTACAAGTGGGGGGGGGTGTGTACAGAGTCAGGTGGGTACAGGTTGGGGGCTGTACAGAGTCAGGTGGGTACAGGTGGGAGGGTATAGTCAGGTGGGTACAGGTGGGGGGGGTGTACAGAGTCAGGTGGGTACAGGTGAGGTGTACAGAGTCAGGTGGGTACAGGTGGGGGGGATATACAGAGTCAGGTGGGTACAGGTGGGGGGGTGTATAGAGTCAGGTGGCTACAGGTGGGGGTGTACAGAGTCAGGTGGGTACAGGTGGGGGAGTATAGAGTCAGGTGGGTACAGGTGGGGGTGTACAGAGTCAGGTGGGTACAGGTGGGGGGGGGGGGTGTACAGAGTCAGGTGGGTACAGGTGGGGGGGGGGGTGTACAGAGTCAGGTGGGTACAGGTGGGGGGGGGTGTACAGAGTCAGGTGGGTACAGGTGGGGGGGTGTACAGAGTCAGGTGGGTACAGATGGGGGTGGTGTACAGAGTCAGGTGGGTACAGATGGGGGTGGTGTACAGAGTCAGGTGGCTACAGGTGGGGGTGTACAGAGTCAGGTGGGTACAGGTGGGGGGGGGGGGTGTACAGAGTCAGGTGGGTACAGGTGGGGGGGGTGTACAGAGTCAGGTGGGTACAGGTGGGGGGGGGGTGTACAGAGTCAGGTGGGTACAGGTGGGGGGGGTGTACAGAGTCAGGTGGGTACAGGTGGGGGGGTGTACAGAGTCAGGTGGGTACAGATGGGGGGGGTGTACAGAGTCAGGTGGGTACAGGTGGGGGGGTGTACAGAGTCAGGTGGGTACAGGTGGGGGGGTGTACAGAGTCAGGTGGGTACAGGTGCGGGGGGGGGTTGTACAGAGTCAGGTGGGTACAGGTGGGGGTGTACAGAGTCAGGTGGGTACAGGTGGGGGGGGGGGCTTGTACAGAGTCAGGTGGGTACAGGTGGGGGGGCTTGTACAGAGTCAGGTGGGTACAGGTGGGGGGGGGTTGTACAGAGTCAGGTGGGTACAGGTGGGGGGGTGTACAGAGTCAGGTGGGTACAGGTGGGGGGTGTACAGAGTCAGGGGGAAAAAGGTGGGGGGGTTGTACATAGTAAGGTGGGTACAGGTGGGGGGTGTACAGAGTCAGGTGGGTACAGGTGGGTGGGGGGTGTACATAGGTGGGTACAGGTGGGGGGGTGTACAGAGTCAGGTGGGTACAGGTGGGTGGGGGGGTGTACATAGTCAGGTGGGTACAGGTGGGTGGGGGGGTGGGGGTGTACAGAGTCAGGTGGGTACAGGTGGGGGGGTGTACATAGTCAGGTGGGTACAGGTGGGGGGTGTAAAGTCAGGTGGGTACAGGTGGGGGGGTGTACAGAGTCAGGTGGGTACAGGTGGTGGGGTGTACAAAGTCAGGGGGAAAAAGGTGGGGGGGTTGTACATAGTAAGGTGGGTACAGGTGGGGGGTGTACAGAGTCAGGTGGGTACAGGTGGGTGGGGGGGTGTACATAGTCAGGTGGGTACAGGTGGGTGGGGGGGTGGGGGTGTACAGAGTCAGGTGGGTACAGGTGGGGGGGGTGTACAGAGTCAGGTGGGTACAGGTGGGGGGGTGTACATAGTCAGGTGGGTACAGGTGGGGGGTGTAAAGTCAGGTGGGTACAGGTGGGGGGGTGTAAAGTCAGGTGGGTACAGGTGGGGGGGTGTACAGAGTCAGATAGGTACAGGTGGGGGGGTGTTCAGAGTCAGGTGGGTACAGGTGGGGGGTGTAAAGTCAGGTGGGTACAGGTGGGGGGGTGTACATAGTCAGGTGGGTACATGTGGGGGGTGTACAGTCAGGTGGGTACAGGTGGGGGGGTGTACAGAGTCAGGAAGGTACAGGTGGGGGGGTGTTCAGAGTCAGGTGGGTATAGGTGGGTGGGGGGGTGTACAGAGTCCTGCAGGTCCTGAAGTCTCCGGCAGGCTGAGCCGCCTCCTCCCAGCTGTCAGAGGAGAGCACCCATCACTGCTGGGAGAAGGAGCATCTGTCTGTGACATGGAGGGGTATATATCCATCGAAGGGGTTATCTACAACCGGGGGGAATGGAATCCACCAACGGCGGCATCTCAGCTGGAGAAAACATTCGATCATGGAGGGTGATCAGAAGAAAGTGACTCTTAATTATAGAAGGGAGGTCAGAGGCGGAGTCAGAGGGGCGGATCCTTGCAGGCGGCTCTCCGACACCTCAGGTGTACAAAACCCACCCAGGGAGCCTCCTATACAAACCCCTCCCCATCCCTACAGAATATCACAAACACAATCCTCCCTTCTGAGCAGCCAGCCAATCAAAACCCCGCCCACGTGGAGCTATCTTTGAGTAGTCATCACAAGTAGTGGAGTAGTCATCACAAACCCCTCCCTGAGGAATCATCCTCCATGAGTAGTCATCCCAAACCCCTCCCCTGAGGAATCATCCTCCATGAGTAGTCATCCCAAACCCCTCCCCCGGGGAACATCCTCCATGAGTAGTCATCCCGAACCCCTCCCCTGGGGAACATCCTCCATGAGTAGTCATCCCAAACCCCTCCCCCGGGAATCATCCTCCATGAGTAGTCATCCCAAACCCCTCCCCCGGGGAACCATCCTCCATGAGTAGTCATCCCAAATCCCTCCCCCGGGTACCATTCTCCACGAGTAGTCATCCCAAACCCCTCCCCCGGGGGAACATCCTCCATGAGTAGTCATCCCAAACCCCTCCCCTGGGGAACCAACCTCCATGAGTAGTCATCCCAAACCCCTCCCCGGGGAACCATCCTCCACGAGTAGTCATCCCAAACCCCTCCCCCGAGGAATCATCCTCCATGAGTAGTCATTCTAAACCCCTCCCACGAGGACTCATCCTTCATGAGTAGTCATCCCAAACCCCCTACTGGGAACCATCCTCCATGAGTAGTCATCCCAAACCCTTCCCCTGGGAACCATCCTCCATGAGTAGTCATCCTAAACCCCTCCCCCGAGGAATCATCCTCCATGAGTAATTATCCCAAACACCTCCCCCCGGGAACCATCCTCCATGAGTAGTCATCCCAAACCCCTCCCCCAGGAACCATCCTCCATGAGTAGTTATCCCAAACCCCTCCCCCGGGAACCATCCTCCATGAGTAGTCATCCCAAACCCCTCCCCCGGGGAACCATCCTCCACGAGTAGCCATCCCAAACCCTTCCACCGGGAACCATCCTCCATGAGTAGTCATCCTAAACCCCTCCCCCGAGGAATCATCCTCCATGAGTAGTTATCCCAAACCCCTCCCCCGGAACCATCCTCCATGATTAGTCATCCCAAACCCCTCCCCCGGGAACCATCCTCCATGAGCAGTCATCCTAAACCCCTCCCCCGAGGAATCATCCTCCATGAGTAGTTATCCCAAACCCCTCCCCCGGAACCATCCTCCATGAGTAGTCATCCCAAACCCTTCCACCGGGAAACATTCTCCATGAGTAATTATCCCAAACCCCTCCCCCCGGGAACCATCCTCCATGAGTAGTCATCCCAGACCCCTCACCCGGGGAACCATCCTACATGAATAGTCATCCCAAACCCCTCCCCCCCGGGGAACCATCCTCCATGAATAGTCATCCCAAACCCCTCCCCCGGGAACCATCCTCCATAAGTAGTCATCCCAAACCCCTCCCCCCGGGAACATCCTCCATGAGTAGTCATCCTAAACCCCTCCCCCCGGGAACCATCCTCCATGAGTAGTCATCCCAAACCCCCCCCCCCCCCCGGGGAACCATCCTCCATGAGTAGTCATCCCAAACCCCTCCCCGGGGAACCATCCTCCATGAGTAGTCATCCCAAACCCCTCCCCCGGGAACCATCCTCCATGAGTAGTCATCCCAAACCCCTCCCCCGGGGAACCATCCTCCATAAATAGTCATCCCAAACCCCTCCCCCGGGGAACCATCCTCCATGAATAGTCATCCCAAACCCCTCCCCCCGGGGAACCATCCTCCATGAATAGTCATCCCAAACCCCTCCCCTGGGGAACCAACCCCCATGAATAGTCATCCCAAACCCCTCCCCTGGGGAGCCAACCTCCATGAGTAGTCATCCCAAACCTCTCCCCCCGGGGAACCATCCTCCATGAATAGTCATCCCAAACCACCCCCCGGGGAACCATCCTCCATGAATAGTCATCCCAAACCCCTCCCCCGGGAACCATCCTCCATGAGTAGTCATCCCAAACCCCTCCCCCGGGAACCATCCTCCATGAGTAGTCATCACAAACCCCTCCCCCGAGGAATCATCCTCCATGAATAGTCATCCCAAACCACCCCCCGAGGAACCATCCTCCATGAGTAGTCATCCCAAACCCCTCCCCCGGGAACCATCCTCCATGAGTAGTCATCCCAAACCCCTCCCCCGGGAACCATCCTCCATGAGTAGTCATCACAAACCCCTCCCCCGAGGAATCATCCTCCATGAGTAGTTATCCCAAACCCCCCCCGGGAACCATCCTCCATGAGTAGTCATCACAAACCCCTCCCCCGAGGAACCATCCTCCATGAGTAGTCATCCCAAACCCCTCCCCCGAGGAATCATCCTCCATGAGTAGTCATCACAAACCCCTCCCCCGGGGAACCATCCTCCATGAGTAGTCATCCCAAACCCCTCCCCGGGGAACCATCCTCCATGAGTAGTCATCCCAAACCCCTCCCCCGGGAACCATCCTCCATGAGTAGTCATCCCAAACCCCTCCCCCGAGGAATCATCCTCCATGAGTAGTCATCCCGAACCCCTCCCCTGGGGAACCATCCTCCATGAGTAGTCATCCCAAACCCCTCCCCCCGAGGAACGATCCTCCATGAGTAGTCATCCCAAACCCCTCCCCTGGGAACCATCCTCCATGAGTAGTCATCCCAAATCCCTCCCCCGGGAACCATCCTCCATGAGTAGACATTCCAAACCCCTCCCCCGGGGAAATATCCTCCATGAGTAGTCATCCCAAACCCCTCCCCCGGGAACCATCCTCCATAAGTAGTCATCCCAAACCCCTCCCCTGGGGAAATATCCTCCATGAGTAGTCATCCCAAACCCCTCCCCCGAGGAATCATCCTCCATGAGTAGTCATCCTAAACCCCTCCCACGAGGACTCATCCTCCATGAGTAGTCATCCCAAACCCCCCCCCCCCGGGAACCATCCTCCATGAGTAGTCATCCCAAACCCCTCCCCCGGGAACCATCCTCCATGAGTAGTCATCCCAAACCCCTCCCCCGGGAACCATCCTCCATGAGTAGTTATCCCAAACCCCTCCCCCGGGAACCATCCTCCATTCCCCTGGGGAATCATCCTCCATGAATAGTCATCCCAAACCCCTCCCCCGGGAACCATCCTCCATGAGTAGTCATCCCAAACCCCTCCCCCCGGGAACCATCCTCCATGAGTAGTCATCCCAAACCCCTCCCCCCGGAAACCATCCTCCATGAGTAGTCATCCCAAACCCCTCCCCCGGGAACCATCCTCCATGAGTAGTCATCCCAAACCCCTCCCCCCGGGAAACCATCCTCCATGAATAGTCATCCTAAACCCCTCCCCCGAGGACTCATCCTCCATGAGTAGTCGTCCCAAACCCTTCCCCCGGGAACCATCCTCCATGAGTAGTCATCCCAAACCCCCCCTGGGAACAATCCTCCATGAGTAGTCATCCCAAACCCCCCCCGGGAACCATCCTCCATGAGTAGTCATCCAAAACCCTTCCCTGGGAACCATCCTCCATGAGTAGTCATCCCAAACCCCTCCCCTGGGAACCATCCTCCATGAGCAGTCATCCTAAATCCCTCCCCTGGGGAATCATCCTCCATGAATAGTCATCCCAAACCCCTCCCCTGGGAACCATCCTCCATGAATAGTCATCCCAAACCCCTCCCCCGGGAACCATCCTCCATGAGTAGTCATCACAAACCCCTCCCCCGAGGAATCATCCTCCATGAGTAGTCATCACAAACCCCTCCCCCGAGGAACCATCCTCCATGAGTAGTCATCCCAAACCCCTCCCCCGAGGAATCATCCTCCATGAGTAGTCATCACAAACCCCTCCCCCGGGGAACCATCCTCCATGAGTAGTCATCCCAAACCCCTCCCCGGGGAACCATCCTCCATGAGTAGTCATCCCAAACCCCTCCCCCGGGAACCATCCTCCATGAGTAGTCATCCCAAACCCCTCCCCCGAGGAATCATCCTCCATGAGTAGTCATCCCGAACCCCTCCCCTGGGGAACCATCCTCCATGAGTAGTCATCCCAAACCCCTCCCCCCCGAGGAACGATCCTCCATGAGTAGTCATCCCAAACCCCTCCCCTGGGAACCATCCTCCATGAGTAGTCATCCCAAATCCCTCCCCCGGGAACCATCCTCCATGAGTAGACATTCCAAACCCCTCCCCCGGGGAAATATCCTCCATGAGTAGTCATCCCAAACCCCTCCCCCGAGGAATCATCCTCCATGAGTAGTCATCCTAAACCCCTCCCACGAGGACTCATCCTCTATGAGTAGTCATCCCAAACCCCCCCCCGGGAACCATCCTCCATGAGTAGTCATCCCAAACCCCTCCCCCGGGAACCATCCTCCATGAGTAGTCATCCCAAACCCCTCCCCCGGGAACCATCCACCATGAGTAGTTATCCCAAACCCCTCCCCCGCGAACCATCCTCCATGAGTAGTCATCCCAAACCCCTCCCCACTGGGGAACCATCCTCCATGAGTAGTCATCCCAAACCCCTCCCCCCGGGAACCATCCTCCATGAGTAGTCATCCCAAACCCCTCCCCCGGGAACCATCCTCCGTGAGTAGTCATCTCAAACCCCTCCCCCCGGGAACCATCCTCCATGAGTAGTCATCCCAAACCCCTCCCCCCGAGGAACCATCCTCCATGAGTAGTCATCCCAAACCCCTCCCCCGGGAACCATCCTCCATGAGTAGTCATCCCAAACCCCTCCCCCGGGAACCATCCTCCATGAGTAGTCATCCCAAACCCCTCCCCTGGGGAATCATCCTCCATAAATAGTCATCCCAAACCCCTCCCCCGGGTACAATCCTCCATGAGTAGTCATCCCAAACCCCTCCCCCCGGGAACCATCCTCCATGAGTAGTCATCCCAAACCCCTCCCCCCGGGGAACCATCCTCCATGAATAATCATCCCAAACCCCTCCCCCGGGAACCATAGTCCATGAGTAGTCATCACAAACCCCTCCCCCGGGAACCATCCTCCATGAGTAGTCATCCCAAACCCCTCCCCCGGGAACCATTCTCCATGAATAGTCATCCCAAACCCCTCCCCCGGGAACCATCCTCCATGAGTAGTCATCACAAACCCCTCCCCCGGGAACCATCCTCCATGAGTAGTTATCCCAAACCCCTCCCCCGGGAACCATCCTCCATGAGTAGTCATCCCAAACCCCTCCCCCGGGAACCATCCTCCATGAGTAGTCATCACAAACCCTTCCCCCGGGAACCATCCTCCATGAGTAGTCATCCCAAACCCCTCCCCCGGGAACCATCCTCCATGAGTAGTCATCCCAAACCCCTCCCCTGAGGAATCATCCTCCATGAGTAGTCATCCCAAACCCTTCCCCCGGGAACCATCCTCCATGAGTAGTCATCCCAAACCCCTCCCCCCGGGGAACCATCCTCCATGAATAGTCATCCCAAACCCGTCCCCCGGGAACCATCCTCCATGAGTAGTCATCCCAAACCCCTCCCCCCGGGAAACCATCCTCCATGAATAGTCATCCTAAACCCCTCCCCCGAGGACTCATCCTCCATGAGTAGTCGTCCCAAACCCTTCCCCCGGGAACCATCCTCCATGAGTAGTCATCCCAAACCCCCCCTGGGAACCATCCTCCATGAGTAGTCATCCCAAACCCCTCCCCCGGGAACCATCCTCCATGAGTAGTCATCCCAAACCCTTCCCTGGGAACCATCCTCCATGAGTAGTCATCCCAAACCCCTCCCCTGGGAACCATCCTCCATGAGCAGTCATCCTAAATCCCTCCCCTGGGGAATCATCCTCCATGAATAGTCATCCCAAACCCCTCCCCCGGGAACCATCCTCCATAAGTAGTCATCCCAAACCCCTCCCCTGGGGAAATATCCTCCATGAGTAGTCATCCCAAACCCCTCCCCCGAGGACTCATCCTCCATGAGTAGTCATCCCAACCCCCCCCCGGGAACCATCCTCCATGAGTAGTCATCACAAACCCCTCCCCCGGGAACCATCCTCCATGAGTAGTCATCCCAAACCCCTCCCCCGGGAACCATCCTCCATGAGTAGTTATCCCAAACCCCTCCCCCGGGAACCATCCTCCATGAGTAGTCATCCCAAACCCCTCCCCTGAGGAATCATCCTCCATGAGTAGTCATCCCAAACCCTTCCCCCGGGAACCATCCTCCATGAGTAGTTATCCCAAACCCCTCCCCCGGGAACCATCCTCCATGAGTAGTCATCCCAAACCCCTCCCCACTGGGGAACCATCCTCCATGAGTAGTCATCCCAAACCCCTCCCCCCGGGAACCATCCTCCATGAGTAGTCATCCCAAACCCCTCCCCCCGGGAACCATCCTCCATGAGTAGTCATCCCAAACCCCTCCCCCGGGAACCATCCTCCGTGAGTAGTCATCCCAAACCCCTCCCCCCGGGGAACCATCCTCCATGAATAGTCATCCCAAACCCGTCCCCCGGGAACCATCCTCCATGAGTAGTCATCCCAAACCCCTCCCCCCGGGAAACCATCCTCCATGAATAGTCATCCTAAACCCCTCCCCCGAGGACTCATCCTCCATGAGTAGTCGTCCCAAACCCTTCCCCCGGGAACCATCCTCCATGAGTAGTCATCCCAAACCCCCCCTGGGAACCATCCTCCATGAGTAGTCATCCCAAACCCCTCCCCCGGGAACCATCCTCCATGAGTAGTCATCCCAAACCCTTCCCTGGGAACCATCCTCCATGAGTAGTCATCCCAAACCCCTCCCCTGGGAACCATCCTCCATGAGCAGTCATCCTAAATCCCTCCCCTGGGGAATCATCCTCCATGAATAGTCATCCCAAACCCCTCCCCCGGGAACCATCCTCCATAAGTAGTCATCCCAAACCCCTCCCCTGGGGAAATATCCTCCATGAGTAGTCATCCCAAACCCCTCCCCCGAGGACTCATCCTCCATGAGTAGTCATCCCAACCCCCCCCCGGGAACCATCCTCCATGAGTAGTCATCACAAACCCCTCCCCCGGGAACCATCCTCCATGAGTAGTCATCCCAAACCCCTCCCCCGGGAACCATCCTCCATGAGTAGTCATCCCAACCCCCCCCCGGGAACCATCCTCCATGAGTAGTCATCACAAACCCCTCCCCCGGGAACCATCCTCCATGAGTAGTCATCCCAAACCCCTCCCCCGGGAACCATCCTCCATGAGTAGTTATCCCAAACCCCTCCCCCGGGAACCATCCTCCATGAGTAGTCATCCCAAACCCCTCCCCTGAGGAATCATCCTCCATGAGTAGTCATCCCAAACCCTTCCCCCGGGAACCATCCTCCATGAGTAGTTATCCCAAACCCCTCCCCCGGGAACCATCCTCCATGAGTAGTCATCCCAAACCCCTCCCCACTGGGGAACCATCCTCCATGAGTAGTCATCCCAAACCCCTCCCCCCGGGAACCATCCTCCATGAGTAGTCATCCCAAACCCCTCCCCCCGGGAACCATCCTCCATGAGTAGTCATCCCAAACCCCTCCCCCGGGAACCATCCTCCGTGAGTAGTCATCCCAAACCCCTCCCCCCGGGGAACCATCCTCCATGAATAGTCATCCCAAACCCGTCCCCCGGGAACCATCCTCCATGAGTAGTCATCCCAAACCCCTCCCCCCGGGAAACCATCCTCCATGAATAGTCATCCTAAACCCCTCCCCCGAGGACTCATCCTCCATGAGTAGTCGTCCCAAACCCTTCCCCCGGGAACCATCCTCCATGAGTAGTCATCCCAAACCCCCCCTGGGAACCATCCTCCATGAGTAGTCATCCCAAACCCCTCCCCCGGGAACCATCCTCCATGAGTAGTCATCCCAAACCCTTCCCTGGGAACCATCCTCCATGAGTAGTCATCCCAAACCCCTCCCCTGGGAACCATCCTCCATGAGCAGTCATCCTAAATCCCTCCCCTGGGGAATCATCCTCCATGAATAGTCATCCCAAACCCCTCCCCCGGGAACCATCCTCCATAAGTAGTCATCCCAAACCCCTCCCCTGGGGAAATATCCTCCATGAGTAGTCATCCCAAACCCCTCCCCCGAGGACTCATCCTCCATGAGTAGTCATCCCAACCCCCCCCCGGGAACCATCCTCCATGAGTAGTCATCACAAACCCCTCCCCCGGGAACCATCCTCCATGAGTAGTCATCCCAAACCCCTCCCCCGGGAACCATCCTCCATGAGTAGTTATCCCAAACCCCTCCCCCGGGAACCATCCTCCATGAGTAGTCATCCCAAACCCCTCCCCTGAGGAATCATCCTCCATGAGTAGTCATCCCAAACCCTTCCCCCGGGAACCATCCTCCATGAGTAGTTATCCCAAACCCCTCCCCCGGGAACCATCCTCCATGAGTAGTCATCCCAAACCCCTCCCCACTGGGGAACCATCCTCCATGAGTAGTCATCCCAAACCCCTCCCCCCGGGAACCATCCTCCATGAGTAGTCATCCCAAACCCCTCCCCCCGGGAACCATCCTCCATGAGTAGTCATCCCAAACCCCTCCCCCGGGAACCATCCTCCGTGAGTAGTCATCCCAAACCCCTCCCCCCGGGAACCATCCTCCATGAGTAGTCATCCCAAACCCCTCCCCCCGAGGAACCATCCTCCATGAGTAGTCATCCCAAACCCCTCCCCCGGGAACCATCCTCCATGAGTAGTCATCCCAAACCCCTCCCCCGGGAACCATCCTCCATGAGTAGTCATCCCAAACCCCTCCCCCGGGAACCATCCTCCATGAGTAGTCATCCCAAACCCCTCCCCGGGAACCATCCTCCATGAGTAGTCATCCCAAACCCCTCCCCTGGGGAATCATCCTCCATGAATAGTCATCCCAAACCCCTCCCCCGAGGAATCATCCTCCATGAGTAGTCATCCTAAACCCCTCCCACGAGGACTCATCCTCCATGAGTAGTCATCCCAAACCCCCCCCCCGGGAACCATCCTCCATGAGTAGTCATCCCAAACCCCTCCCCCGGGAACCATCCTCCATGAGTAGTCATCCCAAACCCCTCCCCCGGGAACCATCCTCCATGAGTAGTTATCCCAAACCCCACCCCCGGGAACCATCCTCCATTCCCCTGGGGAATCATCCTCCATGAATAGTCATCCCAAACCCCTCCCCCGGGAACCATCCTCCATGAGTAGTCATCCCAAACCCCTCCCCTGGGGAATCATCCTCCATGAATAGTCATCCCAAACCCCTCCCCCGGGAACCATCCTCCATGAGTAGTCATCCCAAACCCCTCCCCCCGGGAACCATCCTCCATGAGTAGTCATCCCAAACCCCTCCCCCCGGAAACCATCCTCCATGAGTAGTCATCCCAAACCCCTCCCCCGGGAACCATCCTCCATGAGTAGTCATCCCAAACCCCTCCCCCCGGGAAACCATCCTCCATGAATAGTCATCCTAAACCCCTCCCCCGAGGACTCATCCTCCATGAGTAGTCGTCCCAAACCCTTCCCCCGGGAACCATCCTCCATGAGTAGTCATCCCAAACCCCCCCTGGGAACCATCCTCCATGAGTAGTCATCCCAAACCCCCCCCGGGAACCATCCTCCATGAGTAGTCATCCAAAACCCTTCCCTGGGAACCATTCTCCATGAGTAGTCATCCCAAACCCCTCCCCTGGGAACCATCCTCCATGAGCAGTCATCCTAAATCCCTCCCCTGGGGAATCATCCTCCATGAATAGTCATCCCAAACCCCTCCCCCGGGAACCATCCTCCATGAGTAGTCATCACAAACCCCTCCCCCGAGGAATCATCCTCCATGAGTAGTCATCACAAACCCCTCCCCCGAGGAACCATCCTCCATGAGTAGTCATCCCAAACCCCTCCCCCGAGGAATCATCCTCCATGAGTAGTCATCACAAACCCCTCCCCCGGGGAACCATCCTCCATGAGTAGTCATCCCAAACCCCTCCCCGGGGAACCATCCTCCATGAGTAGTCATCCCAAACCCCTCCCCCGGGAACCATCCTCCATGAGTAGTCATCCCAAACCCCTCCCCCGAGGAATCATCCTCCATGAGTAGTCATCCCGAACCCCTCCCCTGGGGAACCATCCTCCATGAGTAGTCATCCCAAACCCCTCCCCCCCGAGGAACGATCCTCCATGAGTAGTCATCCCAAACCCCTCCCCTGGGAACCATCCTCCATGAGTAGTCATCCCAAATCCCTCCCCCGGGAACCATCCTCCATGAGTAGACATTCCAAACCCCTCCCCCGGGGAAATATCCTCCATGAGTAGTCATCCCAAACCCCTCCCCCGAGGAATCATCCTCCATGAGTAGTCATCCTAAACCCCTCCCACGAGGACTCATCCTCCATGAGTAGTCATCCCAAACCCCCCCCCGGGAACCATCCTCCATGAGTAGTCATCCCAAACCCCTCCCCCGGGAACCATCCTCCATGAGTAGTCATCCCAAACCCCTCCCCCGGGAACCATCCTCCATGAGTAGTTATCCCAAACCCCTCCCCCGGGAACCATCCTCCATGAGTAGTCATCCCAAACCCCTCCCCACTGGGGAACCATCCTCCATGAGTAGTCATCCCAAACCCCTCCCCCCGGGAACCATCCTCCATGAGTAGTCATCCCAAACCCCTCCCCCGGGAACCATCCTCCGTGAGTAGTCATCTCAAACCCCTCCCCCCGGGAACCATCCTCCATGAGTAGTCATCCCAAACCCCTCCCCCCGAGGAACCATCCTCCATGAGTAGTCATCCCAAACCCCTCCCCCGGGAACCATCCTCCATGAGTAGTCATCCCAAACCCCTCCCCCGGGAACCATCCTCCATGAGTAGTCATCCCAAACCCCTCCCCTGGGGAATCATCCTCCATAAATAGTCATCCCAAACCCCTCCCCCGGGTACAATCCTCCATGAGTAGTCATCCCAAACCCCTCCCCCCGGGAACCATCCTCCATGAGTAGTCATCCCAAACCCCTCCCCCCGGGGAACCATCCTCCATGAATAATCATCCCAAACCCCTCCCCCGGGAACCATAGTCCATGAGTAGTCATCACAAACCCCTCCCCCGGGAACCATCCTCCATGAGTAGTCATCCCAAACCCCTCCCCCGGGAACCATCCTCCATGAATAGTCATCCCAAACCCCTCCCCCGGGAACCATCCTCCATGAGTAGTCATCACAAACCCCTCCCCCGGGAACCATCCTCCATGAGTAGTTATCCCAAACCCCTCCCCCGGGAACCATCCTCCATGAGTAGTCACCCCAAACCCCCTACGGGAACCATCCTCCATGAGTAGTCATCCCAAACCCCCTACGGGAACCATCCTCCATGAGTAGTCATCCCAAACCCCTCCCCCGAGGAATCATCCTCCATGAGTAGTCATCCCAAACCCTTCCCCCGGGAACCATCCTCCATGAGTAGTCATCCCAAACCCCTCCCCCCGGGGAACCATCCTCCATGAATAGTCATCCCAAACCCCTCCCCCGGGAACCATCCTCCATGAGTAGTCATCCCAAACCCCTCCCCCCGGGAAACCATCCTCCATGAATAGTCATCCTAAACCCCTCCCCCGAGGACTCATCCTCCATGAGTAGTCGTCCCAAACCCTTCCCCCGGGAACCATCCTCCATGAGTAGTCATCCCAAACCCCCCCTGGGAACCATCCTCCATGAGTAGTCATCCCAAACCCCTCCCCCGGAAACCATCCTCCATGAGTAGTCATCCCAAACCCTTCCCTGGGAACCATCCTCCATGAGTAGTCATCCCAAACCCCTCCCCTGGGAACCATCCTCCATGAGCAGTCATCCTAAATCCCTCCCCTGGGGAATCATCCTCCATGAATAGTCATCCCAAACCCCTCCCCTGGGAACCATCCTCCATGAATAGTCATCCCAAACCCCTCCCCCGGGAACCATCCTCCATGAGTAGTCATCACAAACCCCTCCCCCGGGAACCATCCTCCATGAGTAGTTATCCCAAACCCCTCCCCCGGGAACCATCCTCCATGAGTAGTCATCCCAAACCCCCTACGGGAACCATCCTCCATGAGTAGTCATCCCAAACCCCTCCCCCAGGGAATCATCCTCCATCAGTAGTCATCCTAAACCCCTCCCCTGGGAACATCCTCCATGAGCAGTCATCCTAAATCCCTCCCCCGGGAAATCATCCTCCATGAGCAGTCATCCCAAACCCCTCCCCCGGGAACCATCCTCCATGAGCAGTCATCCCAAACCCCTCCCCCGGGGAACCATCCTCCATGAGTAGTCATCCCAAACCCCTCCCCCGGGGAACCATCCTCCATGAGCAGTCATCCCAAACCCCTCCCCCGGGGAACCATCCTCCATGAGTAGTCATCCCAAACCCCTCCCCCGGGTACCATCCTCTATGAGCAATGAACGTGCCATATACCACCAATCACCAATAAGATTCCGGGTATCAGTTGATTGGAGCATGAAGAAGGAAATTACTGACCCTCTGAGGACCGCCCCTGAGTAGGCTGGAGCTCACACACTGCCAATCAGGAGAAAGGATAACAAACTACTCAATCTCACCTCCTGTCACATGATCCCCGGTGATGGCTCCTCCCACATTGATCTCAGTGCTGGACGATGGAACACTGGAGGAGGCCTGAAAAAACACAGGAGAGTCAGTGCTGTATGGGGGCCACATGAATAAGCCCCACCCAATCCCCCTTCCCCCTCCTCTGGGTGATCTCTGTACATTGCAGGGATTGTTGCACATTCCTCCTTTTTTGATGAAATCCCTGTGTGTTTCTCTGTGTCCATGTGTAGAGTGAATAGGAGGAACTTTATAATTATCAATCAGCTGTGCACCTGCAGGGCTCTAATGGGGAATGTGGTGGGGTCTGCATCCCTTCAGATGTGATTTCCTATTGGGAGGATCTCCCCAAAAATGACATTTGTGTTGCAGGAGATGCACAAAATCTGACATGTATCTGGGAAAATCAGTCAGTCAATCACACAAGCAGGAAGTGACATATCTGGGGGCGGGGCTCTGTATACTATCCGTGTACACAGTGCCTCCAGGCGGTCATAATACAGGAAGTGACATATCTGGGGGCGGAGCATATTACAGGAAGTGACATATCTAGGGGCGGAGCATATTACAGGAAGTGACATATCTGGGGGCGGAGCATATTACAGGAAGTGACATATCTGGGGGGAGGGAGGGGTTCTGTATACCATCCTTGTACACAGCGCCTCCAGGGTGTCATATTACAGGAAGTGACATATCTGGGGGCGGGGTTCTGTATACCATCCGTGTACACAGTGCCTCCAGGGTGTCATATTACAGGAAGTGACATATCTGGGGGCGGGGTTCTGTATACCATCCGTGTACACATAGCCTCCAGGGGGTCATATTACAGGAAGTGACATATCTGGGGGCGGGGTTCTGTATACCATCCATGTACACAGCGCCTTCAGGGGGTCATATTACAGGAAGTGACATATCTGGGGGCGGGGTTCTGTATACCATCCGTGTACACAGCGCCTTCAGGGGGTCATATTACAGGAATTGACATATCTGGGGGCAGGGTTTTGTATACCATCTGTACACAGCACCTCCAGGGTGTCATATTACAGGAAGTGACATATCTGGGGGGAGGGAGGGGTTCTGTATACCATCTGTACACAGCACCTCCAGGGTGTCATATTACAGGAAGTGACATATCTGGAGGCGGGGTTCTGTATACCATCTGTACACAGCGCCTCCAGGGGGGTCATATTACAGGAAGTGACATATCTGGGGGCGGGGTTCTGTATACCATCCTTGTACACAGTGCCTCCAGGGGGTCATATTAGAGGAAGTGACATATCTGGGGGCGGGGTTCTGTATACCATCCGTGTACACATAGCCTCCAGGGGGTCATATTACAGGAAGTGACATATCTGGGGGCGGGGTTCTGTATACCATCCTTGTACACAGTGCCTCCAGGGGGTCATATTAGAGGAAGTGACATATCTGGGGGCGGGGTTCTGTATACCATCCCTGTACACATAGCCTCCAGGGGGTCATATTACAGGAAGTGACATATCTGGGGGCGGAGCACATTACAGGAAGTGACATATCTGGGGCGGGGTTATGAATACCATCTGTACACAGCGCCTCCAGGGTGTCATATTACAGGAAGTGACATATCTGGGGGCGGGGTTCTGTATACCATCTGTACACAGCGCCTCCAGGGTGTCATATTACAGGAAGTGATATATCTGGGGCGGGGTTCTGTATACCATCTGTACACAGCGCCTCCAGGGGGTCATATTACAGGAAGTAACATATCTGGGGGCGGGGTTCTGTATACCATCTGTACACAGCGCCTCCAGGGTGTCATATTACAGGAAGTGATATATCTGGGGCGGGGTTCTGTATACCATCTGTACACAGCGCCTCCAGGGGGTCATATTACAGGAAGTGACATATCTGGGGGCGGGGTTCTGTATACCATCTGTACACAGCGCCTCCAGGGGGTCATATTACAGGAAGTGACATATCTGGGGGCGGGGTTCTGTATACCATCCGTGTACACAGCGCCTCCAGGGGGTCATATTACAGGAAGTGACATATCTGGGGGCGGAGCATATTACAGGAAGTGACATATCTGGGGGCGGAGCATATTACAGGAAGTGACATATCTGGGGGCGGAGCATATTACAGGAAGTGACATCTGGGGGTGGAGCATATTACAGGAAGTGACATATCTGGGGGCGGAGCATATTACAGGAAGTGACATATCTGGGGGCGGAGCATATTACAGAAAGTGACATATCTGGGGGCGGAGCATATTACAGGAAGTGACATATCTGGGGGCGGAGCATATTACAGGAAGTGACATATCTGGGGGCGGGGTTATGAATACCATCTGTACACAGCGCCTCCAGGGGGTCATATTACAGGAAGTGACATATCTGGGGGGCGGGGTTCTGTATACCATCCGTGTACACAGCGCCTCCAGGGTGTCATATTACAGGAAGTGACATATCTGGGGGCGGGGTTCTGTATACCATCTGTACACAGCGCCTCCAGGGTGTCATATTACAGGAAGTGACATATCTGGGGGCGGGGTTCTGTATACCATCTGTACACAGCGCCTCCAGGGGGTCATATTACAGGAAGTGACATATCTGGGGGCGGGGTTCTGTATACCATCCGTGTACACAGCGCCTCCATGGGGTCATATTACAGGAAGTGACATATCTGGGGGCGGGGTTCTGTATACCATCCGTGTACACAGCGCCTCCATGGGGTCATATTACAGGAAGTGATATATCTGGGGCGGGGTTCTGTATACCATCCGTGTACACAGCGCCTCCAGGGGGTCATATTACAGGAAGTGACATATCTGGGGGCGGAGCATATTACAGGAAGTGACATATCTGGGGGCGGAGCATATTACAGAAAGTGACATATCTGGGGGCGGAGCATATTACAGGAAGTGACATATCTGGGGGCGGAGCATATTACAGAAAGTGACATATCTGGGGGCGGAGCATATTACAGGAAGTGACATATCTGGGGGCGGAGCATATTACAGGAAGTGAAGGAGAATGATTGTAAACATTCTATGAATGTGATTTGATATAATAATAAATTGTTATTGATTTGATATTTACTTCCAATGACAGTGGAGTTCCCCTTTAATCTGTGATTTGGGGGGGTGACTGATCAGGAAGATTCCTCCAATCATAGATCATTCATACCTCTCATATATCTCTTCTCTATATACACCTCTCCTCCTCCTCCTATCATATCTCTCGGTGGTGGTCGGTAGGTATTGGGGGATATCGGGGTGTCGGTAAGTACCGTATTATTAGGTCGCCTCGTGCCGGCTGTCAGTCCTCAGGTGCGGTGGGCGGGGATCCCGGTGATGTTTTTAAGTGGAGGGGGCGGGGTGAGGAGGAGGACGGGCGGTGATTGGCGGAGGTGTCATCTGACCTGGAAAGCAGTGTGCGTTCCACATGGGCGGAAGTGATTTGCGTTCCACAAGGGCGGAAGTGATTTGCGTTCCACAAGGGCGGAAGTGTTGTGCGTCCCAGAGGGCGGAAGTGATTTGCGTCCCAGAGGGCGGAAGTGGTTTGCGTTCCACAGGGGCGGAAGTGATTTGCGTTCCACAGGGGCGGAAGTATTGTGCGTCCCAGAGGGCGGAAGTGATTTGCGTCCCAGAGGGCGGAAGTGGTTTGCGTTCCACAGGGGCGGAAGTGGTAGGTTGTGGGCGGGGTGTTGTAGTGTATGAGGAGTGGAGGATTGTGGGGAAGGGGATTCCCCGACACGAGGAGGTAGAGGGAGAGTGGAGGAGACGGGAAGACTCCGATCCATCGATCTGTAGAGCCCACAGACTGACCGAGAGACTCATACCGGGGTGAGTGTACCGGAGAGGGGCGGGACCATAATAATAACATTGGTGTGTGATGGGGGGCGGTCCTCTGTACTCCCCTCACCCACCCTCTCATATATCGGAGCTCCCCCCCCTCCCCCATATATCGGAGCTCCCCCCCTCCCCCATATATCGGGGCTCCCCCCCTCCCCCATATATCGGGGTCCCCCCCTCCCCCACTAATATCACACAGAGATAATCCTTATATATCAATCAGAAGAGGGAGGGGCGGGGCTTGTCAGTGGATGTGGGAGGAGTCTGTAGAATGTCTTTCCTCTCATTGGGTGTCAATCATCGCGTCACATGTGGGCGTCACCTATACAAATATGACCTTTTAGGACTCCTCCTCTCAAGTCATAACTCCTCCCACTGCTGGTGTCAGGACAGGGGGCGTTGTCTGTGTACAGCCCCTCCCACCAGCCATCATCTGCCTCTATTGTATAGAGAAGAACAGAGACCTAGAGAGGGGGGAGGGGAGGAGGGGGCGGGGTTATATAAATATGGTGGATATCCAATAAAATGTAATTTCTTCATAAATGTATTCTACTGACAGTGACCCCTCCCCCCCATCATCTTCATATCTTTATACTGTTGGTGGGACCCCTGTGCTGTTGGTGGGACCCCTGTGCTGTTGGTGGGACCCCTGTGCTGTTGGGGAGACCCCTGTGTTGACTATACTATTGGTGGGACCCCTGTGCTGTTGAGGGACTATATTGTTGGGGACCCCTGTGCTGTTGGACTATACTGTTGGGGGGACCCCTCTGATGTTGGGGAGACCCCTCTGCTGTTGGAACCCCTGTGCTGTTGGGGGGGACCCCTGTGCTGTTGAGGGACTATATTGTTGGGGACCCCTGTGCTGTTGGACTATACTGTTGGGGAGGACCCCTGTGCTGTTGGGGAGGACCCCTGTGCTGTTGGGGGGGACCCCTGTGCTGTTGGGGGGACCCCTGTGCTGTTGGGGGGACCCCTGTGCTGTTGGGTGGGACCCCTGTGCTGTTGGGTGGGACCCCTGTGCTGTTGGGTGGGACCCCTGTGCTGTTGGGTGGGACCCCTGTGCTGTTGGTGGGACCCCTGTGCTGTTGGTGGGACCCCTGTGCTGACTATACTATTGGTGGGACCCCTGTGCTGTTGGGGAGACCCCTGTGCTGTTGGACTATACTGTTGGGGGGACCCCTCTGATGTTGGGGAGACCCCTCTGCTGTTGGAACTCCTGTGCTGTTGGGGGGGACCCCTGTGCTGTTGGGGAGGACCCCTGTGCTGTTGGGGGGACCCCTGTGCTGTTGGGGGGACCCCTGTGCTGTTGGGGGGACTATGTTGTTAGGGGAGACCCCTGTGCTGTTGGGACCCCTGTGTTGTTGACTATACTATTGGTGGGACCCCTGTGGTGTTGAGGGGACTATACTGTTGGGATTATACTATTGGGGGTCTATACTGTTGGGAGGACCCCTGTACTGTTGGGGGGACCCCCGTACTGTTGGGGGGAGGACCCCCGTATTATCGGGGGGGGGGGGGGGGCCCTGTATTATCGGGGGGGGGGCCCCTGTATTATCGGGGAGGACCCCTGTATTATCGGGAGGACCCTTGTACTGTTGGGGGGGCCCCTGTATTATCGGGAGGACCCCTGTACTGTTGGGAGGACCCCTGTATTATCGGGGGGGGGCCCCTGTATTATCGGGGAGGACCCCTGTATTATCGGGAGGACCCTTGTACTGTTGGGGGGGCCCCTGTATTATCGGGAGGACCCCTGTACTGTTGGGAGGACCCCTGTATTATCGGGAGGACCCCTGTACTGTTGGGAGGACCCCTGTATTATCGGGAGGACCCCTGTACTGTTGGGGGAGGAGGACCCCTGTACTGTTGGGGGAGGAGGACCCCTGTACTGTTGGGAGGACCCCTGTACTGTTGGGAGGACCCCTGTACTGTTGGGAGGACCCCTGTACTGTTGGGGGGGCCCCTGTATTATCGGGGGGGGGGCCCTGTATTATCGGGAGGACCCCTGTACTGTTGGGAGGACCCCTGTACTGTTGGGAGGACCCCTGTACTGTTGGGAGGACCCCTGTACTGTTGGGAGGACCCCTGTACTGTTGGGAGGACCCTTGTATTATCGGGAGGACCCCTGTATTATCGGGGGGCACCTGTATTAGGGGGACCCCTGTACTGTTGGGAGGACCCCTGTACTGTTGGGGGGACCCCTGTATTATCGGGGGGCCCCTGTACTGTTGGGGGGGCCCCTGTATTGTTGGGGGGCCCCTGTATTGTTGGGGGGGCCCTGTATTGTTGGGGGGGCCCTGTATTGTTGGGGGGACCCCTGTATTGTTGGGAGGACCCTGTACTGTTGGGGGGACCCCTGTATTATTGGGAGGACCCCTGTATTATTGGGGGGGGGCCCTGTATTATTGGGAGGACCCCTGTATTGTTGGGGGGGCCCCTGTATTGTTGGGGGGGCCCCTGTATTGTTGGGGGGGCCCCTGTATTGTTGGGGGGGGCCCCTGTATTGTTGGGGGGGGGCCCTGTATTGTTGGGGGGGGGCCCTGTATTGTTGGGGGGGGGCCCTGTATTGTTGGGGGGGGCCCCTGTATTGTTGTTGGGGGCCCCTGTATTGTTGTTGGGGGCCCCTGTATTGTTGGGGGGACCCCTGTATTGTTGGGGGGACCCCTGTATTATTGGGAGGACCCCTGTATTATTGGGGGGGGGCCTGTATTATCGGGAGGACCCCTGTACTGTTGGGGGGGACCCCTGTACTGTTGGGAGGACCCCTGTATTATCGGGAGGACCCCTGTATTATCGGGAGGACCCCTGTACTGTTGGGAGGACCCCTGTACTGTTGGGAGGACCCCTGTACTGTTGGGAGGACCCCTGTACTGTTGGGGGGGCCCCTGTATTATCGGGAGGACCCCTGTACTGTTGGGAGGACCCCTGTACTGTTGGGAGGACCCCTGTACTGTTGGGAGGACCCCTGTACTGTTGGGAGGACCCCTGTACTGTTGGGAGGACCCCTGTACTGTTGGGAGGACCCCTGTATTGTCGGGAGGACCCCTGTACTGTCGGGAGGACCCCTGTACTGTCGGGAGGACCCCTGTACTGTTGGGAGGACCCCTGTACTGTTGGGAGGACCCCTGTACTGTTGGGAGGACCCCTGTACTGTTGGGAGGACCCCTGTACTGTTGGGGGGGCCCCTGTATTATCGGGGGGGCCCCTGTATTATCGGGAGGACCCCTGTACTGTTGGGAGGACCCCTGTATTATCGGGAGGACCCCTGTATTATCGGGAGGACCCCTGTACTGTTGGGAGGACCCCTGTACTGTTGGGAGGACCCCTGTACTGTTGGGAGGACCCCTGTACTGTTGGGAGGACCCCTGTACTGTTGGGAGGACCCCTGTACTGTTGGGAGGACCCCTGTACTGTTGGGGGGGCCCCTGTATTATCGGGAGGACCCCTGTACTGTCGGGAGGACCCCTGTACTGTTGGGAGGACCCCTGTACTGTTGGGAGGACCCCTGTACTGTTGGGAGGACCCCTGTACTGTTGGGAGGACCCCTGTACTGTTGGGAGGACCCCTGTACTGTTGGGAGGACCCCTGTACTGTTGGGAGGACCCCTGTATTATCGGGAGGACCCCTGTATTATCGGGAGGACCCCTGTATTATCGGGAGGACCCCTGTATTATCGGGAGGACCCCTGTATTATCGGGAGGACCCCTGTACTGTTGGGAGGACCCCTGTACTGTTGGGAGGACCCCTGTACTGTTGGGGGGGCCCCTGTATTATCGGGGGGGCCCCTGTACTGTTGGGGGAGGAGGACCCCTGTATTATCGGGAGGACCCCTGTACTGTTGGGAGGACCCCTGTACTGTTGGGAGGACCCCTGTACTGTTGGGGGGGGCCCCTGTATTATCGGGAGGGCCCCTGTACTGTTGGGGGGGCCCCTGTGTTATCGGGGGGGCCCCTGTATTATCGGGAGGGCCCCTGTACTGTTGGGGGGGCCCCTGTATTATCGGGAGGACCCCTGTACTGTTGGGGGGACCCCTGTACTGTTGGGGGGACCCCTGTACTGTTGGGAGGACCCCTGTATTATCGGAAGGGCCCCTGTATTGTTGGGAGGAGGGCCCCTGTATTGTTGGAGGGCCCCTGTATTGTTGGAGGGCCCCTGTATTATCGGGAGGACCCCTGTATTATCGGGAGGACCCCTGTATTATCGGGAGGACCCCTGTATTATCGGGAGGACCCCTGTATTATCGGGAGGACCCCTGTATTGTCGGGAGGACGGCCCCTGTATTATCGGGAGGACCCCTGTATTGTTGGAGGGCCCCTGTATTATCGGGAGGACCCCTGTATTATCGGGAGGACCCCTGTATTGTCGGGAGGACCCCTGTACTGTCGGGAGGACCCCTGTACTGTCGGGAGGACCCCTGTATTATCGGGGGGGCCCCTGTACTGTTGGGGGGGCCCCTGTATTATCGGGAGGACCCCTGTATTATCGGGAGGACCCCTGTATTGTTGGGAGGACCCCTGTATTGTTGGGAGGACCCCTGTACTGTTGGGGGAGGAGGGCCCCTGTATTGTCGGGGGGGCCCCTGTATTGTCGGGAGGGCCCCTGTATTATCGGGGGGCCCCTGTACTGTTGGGGGGACCCCTGTATTGTCGGGAGGACCCCTGTATTGTCGGGTGGACCCCTGTATTATCGGGGGGACCCCTGTATTGTCGGGAGGACCCCTGTATTGTCGGGAGGACCCCTGTACTGTTGGGAGGAGGACCCCTGTATTGTCGGGAGGACCCCTGTATTGTCGGGGGGACCCCTGTATTGTCGGGAGGACCCCTGTACTGTTGGGAGGAGGACCCCTGTATTGTCGGGAGGACCCCTGTATTGTCGGGGGGACCCCTGTATTGTCGGGAGGAGGGCCCCTGTATTGTCGGGAGGAGGGCCCCTGTATTGTCGGGAGGACCCCTGTATTGTCGGGAGGACCCCTGTACTGTTGGGAGGACCCCTGTATTATCGGAAGGACCCCTGTATTGTTGGGAGGAGGGCCCCTGTATTGTTGGAGGGCCCCTGTATTATCGGGAGGGCCCCTGTATTATCGGGAGGACCCCTGTATTATCGGGAGGACCCCTGTATTATCGGGAGGACCCCTGTATTATCGGGAGGACCCCTGTATTATCGGGAGGACCCCTGTATTATCGGGAGGACCCCTGTATTATCGGGAGGACCCCTGTATTGTCGGGAGGACGGCCCCTGTATTATCGGGAGGACCCCTGTATTGTCGGAGGACCCCTGTATTATCGGGGGGACCCCTGTATTATCGGGAGGACCCCTGTATTATCGGGGGGGCCCTGTATTGTCGGGAGGACCCCTGTACTGTTGGGGGGCCCCTGTATTATCGGGAGGACCCCTGTATTATCGGAGGACCCCTGTATTATCGGGGGGACCCTGTATTATCGGGAGGACCCCTGTATTATCGGGGGGGCCCTGTATTGTCGGGAGGACCCCTGTACTGTTGGGGGGCCCCTGTATTATCGGGAGGACCCCTGTATTGTCGGGAGGACCCCTGTATTGTCGGGAGGACCCCTGTACTGTCGGGAGGACCCCTGTACTGTCGGGAGGACCCCTGTACTGTCGGGAGGACCCCTGTACTGTCGGGAGGACCCCTGTATTATCGGGGGGGCCCCTGTACTGTTGGGGGGGCCCCTGTATTGTTGGGAGGACCCCTGTATTGTTGGGAGGACCCCTGTACTGTTGGGGGAGGAGGGCCCCTGTATTGTCGGGGGGGCCCCTGTATTGTCGGGAGGGCCCCTGTATTATCGGGGGGCCCCTGTACTGTTGGGTGGACCCCTGTATTGTCGGGAGGACCCCTGTATTGTCGGGAGGACCCCTGTATTGTCGGGTGGACCCCTGTATTATCGGGGGGACCCCTGTATTGTCGGGAGGACCCCTGTATTGTCGGGAGGACCCCTGTATTGTCGGGAGGACCCCTGTATTGTCGGGAGGACCCCTGTATTGTCGGGGGGACCCCTGTATTGTCGGGAGGACCCCTGTACTGTTGGGAGGAGGACCCCTGTATTGTCGGGAGGACCCCTGTATTGTCGGGGGGACCCCTGTATTGTCGGGAGGACCCCTGTATTGTCGGGAGGACCCCTGTATTGTCGGGAGGACCCCTGTATTGTTGGGGGGACCCCTGTATTGTCGGGAGGACCCCTGTACTGTTGGGAGGACCCCTGTATTGTCGGGGGGACCCCTGTATTGTCGGGGGGACCCCTGTATTGTCGGGAGGACCCCTGTATTGTCGGGAGGACCCCTGTATTGTCGGGAGGACCCCTGTACTGTTGGGAGGGCCCCTGTATTATCGGGGGGCCCCTGTACTGTTGGGAGGAGGGCCCCTGTATTATCGGGAGGGCCCCTGTATTATCGGGAGGACCCCTGTATTGTTGGGAGGACCCCTGTATTGTTGGGAGGGCCCCTGTATTATCGGGAGGGCCCCTGTATTATCGGGGTCCGGTCGGAGTATTTCTGATCTCTCGGGGATTACAGAGAATGGAGGGAGAGGAGAAAATATCCAGTGAGCGGCAGTGTGGAATGTCAGATGATATAAAGGGGTCCGTCCCTCTACTAGGAAGGGGGTCTAATAATAATAATAAAGGGGGCGGGGAGTGTATAGAGGGAACAATTGGCTGATGTCCTCCCTGTCTGGCCAATCACAGCTCAGCGGGGGAGGGGCATACCTCGGTGTACAATGGCAGCCCATGGGGGGAGGAGTCGGCACATCGGAGGATTTGATTGGAGGAGATATTCTGAGATCTTTGGGCTCCGCCTCCAGAGACAGATTTCAATCTACACCCCGCCCCCTTCCCTGTGTGTGGGAGTGACCTATTCCTGAGCTCCTCCCCCTGTACAGTCCTCCGCCTGTCTAATGAGCCAATCACAGGAGAGTCAGACTCCTCCCTCCCGGCATGGGTGTAATAGATGGGGGCGGAGTCATCTGTTTTCCCTCCCCCGAGATCTATCTGAACGACCAATCACAACAGATTCCCCTCCTAGTGCTGTGATTGGTTCCTATCACTGGGGGGGGGAGGGTAACACCCCAATATCCTATGACTACAATATATGGGGGGCGGAGTCATGTCTCCCCGCCCTCCTGTGTGAGGAGCCAATCACACACAAATCAGACTCCTCCCCCTACTTGGTATGACTGGGCGGGGCCTCGGAGCTCAGTGCTCTATCCCCGCCCCCTCTCTCCAGGCGGTGTTGGGGGAGGGGATTTTTCTAATGCCAATATTATGTATGGGGGGGGGGCTCGCTGTGCTCGGTATTGGGGGAGGAGCTCGGCATTGGGGGCGTGGCGAGTCACGGTGAAATCGCTTCTCACGGCGCTCAGCCCGGTTCGTGTTTATCCCGTTGCGGTGACGTACTTCCGGCTCACTTCCGGGTTCGGCTCGACGCTTTCTGTTCTCAGTTCCAACGTGGAGGTTCCGCCCCCCCCGCGCACGTTGCCATGGTGATGACGTCCCTTTCGCATAACTGTTACTCTCCCCCCTCCCCCTTTAGTCACCCGATGGTACAGCCCGGCCCATTCAGGATTATACGGTGGGAGAGACCACTGCAGGAGAATAGGGGGGGATCTGATCCTAAAATGTGTATAGAGGAATCTACGGGACGTACAGAAAGGAATGTCCATAGAGAATAATGGAATAAAAACCATTCAATTAATGACAGTCTTTACAGTCTATATCAAATTAATGTTTTTGCAAACCTAAATAAGTAGTAAAGTCCAGCAATCAAACCCCAGACCATAAAATACTAAAAACAGCGATAAAAAAAGTGTCACAGAAAGTGTCCAAAACACAAATGTGAGTCTCTCTATGTAGAAGGTAAAATCTTTGATGTCCGAGCGCCTTTCACCAGAAAACGTATTCCACCACGTGATGTACACTCCTACAGGGGTCAAACTCACCAGATAGAGGGCATATTCCACCACGTGATGTACACTCCCCCAGGGGGTCAAACTCACCAGATAGAAGACGTATTCCACCATGTGATGTACAATCCTCCAGGGGATCAAACTCACCAGATAGAAGACGTATTCCACCACGTGATGTACACTCCTACAGGGGGTCAAACCCACCAGATAGAGGGCATATTCCACCACGTGATGTACACTCCCCCAGGGGGAAAACTCACCAGATAGAAGACGTATTCCACCATGTGATGTACAATCCTCCAGGGGATCAAACTCACCAGATAAAAGGCGTATTCCACCACGTGATGTACACTCCTCCAGGGGGAAAACTCGCCAGATAGAGGGCATATTCCACCACGTGATGTACACTCCTACAGGGGGTCAAACCCACCAGATAGAGGGCATATTCCACCACGTGATGTACACTCCCCCAGGGGGAAAACTCACCAGATAGAAGACGTATTCCACCATGTGATGTACAATCCTCCAGGGGGTCAAACTCACCAGATAGAAGACGTATTCCACCACGTGATGTACACTCCTCCAGGGGGAAAACTCACCAGATAGAAGACGTATTCCACCATGTGATGTACAATCCTCCAGGGGGTCAAACTCACCAGATAAAAGGCGTATTCCACCACGTGATGTACACTCCTCCAGGGGGAAAACTCGCCAGATAGAGGGCATATTCCACCACGTGATGTACACTCCTACAGGGGGTCAAACCCACCAGATAGAGGGCATATTCCACCACGTGATGTACACTCCCCCAGGGGGAAAACTCACCAGATAGAAGACGTATTCCACCATGTGATGTACACTCCTCCAGGGGGTCAAACTCACCAGATAGAAGACGTATTCCACCACGTGATGTACACTCCTACAGGGGGTCAAACCCACCAGATAGAGGGCATATTCCACCACGTGATGTACACTCCCCCAGGGGGAAAACTCACCAGATAGAAATCGTATTCCACCATGTGATGTACAATCCTCCAGGGGGTCAAACTCACCAGATAGAAGACGTATTCCACCACGTGATGTACACTCCTCCAGGGGGAAAACTCACCAGATAGAAGACGTATTCCACCATGTGATGTACAATCCTCCAGGGGGTCAAACTCACCAGATAGAAGACGTATTCCACCACGTGATGTACACTCCCCCAGGGGGTCAAACTCACCAGATAGAAGACGTATTCCACCATGTGATGTACAATCCTCCAGGGGATCAAACTCACCAGATAGAAGACGTATTCCACCACGTGATGTACACTCCTACAGGGGGTCAAACCCACCAGATAGAGGGCATATTCCACCACGTGATGTACACTCCCCCAGGGGGAAAACTCACCAGATAGAAGACGTATTCCACCATGTGATGTACAATCCTCCAGGGGGTCAAACTCACCAGATAGAAGACGTATTCCACCACGTGATGTACACTCCTCCAGGGGGAAAACTCACCAGATAGAAGACGTATTCCACCATGTGATGTACAATCCTCCAGGGGGTCAAACTCACCAGATAGAAGACGTATTCCACCACGTGATGTACACTCCCCCAGGGGGAAAACTCACCAGATAGAAGACGTATTCCACCATGTGATGTACAATCCTCCAGGGGATCAAACTCACCAGATAAAAGGCGTATTCCACCACGTGATGTACACTCCTCCAGGGGAAAACTCGCCAGATAGAGGGCATATTCCACCACGTGATGTACACTCCTACAGGGGGTCAAACCCACCAGATAGAGGGCATATTCCACCACGTGATGTACACTCCCCCAGGGGGAAAACTCACCAGATAGAAGACGTATTCCACCATGTGATGTACAATCCTCCAGGGGATCAAACTCACCAGATAAAAGGCGTATTCCACCACGTGATGTACACTCCTCCAGGGGGAAAACTCGCCAGATAGAGGGCATATTCCACCACGTGATGTACACTCCTACAGGGGGTCAAACCCACCAGATAGAGGGCATATTCCACCACGTGATGTACACTCCCCCAGGGGGAAAACTCACCAGATAGAAGACGTATTCCACCATGTGATGTACAATCCTCCAGGGGGTCAAACTCACCAGATAGAAGACGTATTCCACCACGTGATGTACACTCCTCCAGGGGGAAAACTCACCAGATAGAAGACGTATTCCACCATGTGATGTACAATCCTCCAGGGGGTCAAACTCACCAGATAGAAGACGTATTCCACCACGTGATGTACACTCCCCCAGGGGGAAAACTCACCAGATAGAAGACGTATTCCACCATGTGATGTACAATCCTCCAGGGGATCAAACTCACCAGATAAAAGGCGTATTCCACCACGTGATGTACACTCCTCCAGGGGGAAAACTCGCCAGATAGAGGGCATATTCCACCACGTGATGTACACTCCTACAGGGGGTCAAACCCACCAGATAGAGGGCATATTCCACCACGTGATGTACACTCCCCCAGGGGGAAAACTCACCAGATAGAAGACGTATTCCACCATGTGATGTACACTCCTCCAGGGGGTCAAACTCACCAGATAGAAGACGTATTCCACCACGTGATGTACACTCCTACAGGGGGTCAAACCCACCAGATAGAGGGCATATTCCACCACGTGATGTACACTCCCCCAGGGGGAAAACTCACCAGATAGAAGACGTATTCCACCATGTGATGTACAATCCTCCAGGGGGTCAAACTCACCAGATAGAAGACGTATTCCACCACGTGATGTACACTCCTCCAGGGGGAAAACTCACCAGATAGAAGACGTATTCCACCATGTGATGTACAATCCTCCAGGGGGTCAAACTCACCAGATAGAAGACGTATTCCACCACGTGATGTACACTCCCCCAGGGGGAAAACTCACCAGATAGAAGACGTATTCCACCATGTGATGTACAATCCTCCAGGGGATCAAACTCACCAGATAAAAGGCGTATTCCACCACGTGATGTACACTCCTCCAGGGGGAAAACTCGCCAGATAGAGGGCATATTCCACCACGTGATGTACACTCCTACAGGGGGTCAAACCCACCAGATAGAGGGCATATTCCACCACGTGATGTACACTCCCCCAGGGGGAAAACTCACCAGATAGAAGACGTATTCCACCATGTGATGTACACTCCTCCAGGGGGTCAAACTCACCAGATAGAAGACGTATTCCACCACGTGATGTACACTCCTACAGGGGGTCAAACCCACCAGATAGAGGGCATATTCCACCACGTGATGTACACTCCCCCAGGGGGAAAACTCACCAGATAGAAGACGTATTCCACCATGTGATGTACAATCCTCCAGGGGATCAAACTCACCAGATAGAAGACGTATTCCACCATGTGATGTACAATCCTCCAGGGGATCAAACTCACCAGATAGAAGACGTATTCCACCATGTGATGTACACTCCTACAGGGGGTCAAACTCACCAGATAGAGGGCATATTCCACCACGTGAGGGGAATGGAGGGGTCGGTGCCCTGGGGGAGGGAAGGGGAGGGGTCGGTGCCCTGAGGGAGGGAAGGGGAGGGGTCGGTGCTCTGGCGGAGGGAAGGGGAGGGGTCGGTGCTCTGGGTGAGGGGTCGGTGCTCTGGCGGAGGGAAGGGGAGGGGTCGGTGCTCTGGCGGAGGGGAGGGGCGGTGCTCTGGGGGAGGGGGGGATCGGTGCTCTGGCGGAGAGAAGGGGAGGGGTCGGTGTTCTGGGGGAGGGAAGGGGAGGGGTCGGTGCTCTGGGGGAGGGGGTCGGTGCTCTGGGGGAGGGAAGGGGAGGGGGTCGGTGCTCTGGCGGAGGGAAGGGGAGGGGGTCGGTGCTCTGGCGGAGGGAAGGGGAGGGGGTCGGTGCTCTGGCGGAGGGAAGGGGAGGGGGCATTGCTCTGGCGGAGGGAAGGGGAGGGGGCATTGCTCTGGCGGAGGGAAGGGGAGGGGGTCGGTGCTCTGGGGGAGGGAAGGGGAGGGGGTCGGTGCTCTGGGGGAGGGAAGGGGAGGGGGTCGGTGCTCTGGCGGAGGGAAGGGGAGGGGGTCGGTGCTCTGGCGGAGGGAAGGGGAGGGGGCATTGCTCTGGCGGAGGGAAGGGGAGGGGGCATTGCTCTGGCGGAGGGAAGGGGAGGGGGCATTGCTCTGGCGGAGGGAAGGGGAGGGGGCATTGCTCTGGCGGAGGGAAGGGGAGGGGGTCGGTGCTCTGGCGGAGGGAAGGGGAGGGGGCATTGCTCTGGCGGAGGGAAGGGGAGGGGGTCGGTGCTCTGGCGGAGGGAAGGGGAGGGGGTCGGTGCTCTGGGGGAGGGGAGGGGGTCGGTGCTCTGGGGGAGGGAAGGGGAGGGGGTCGGTGCTCTGGGGGAGGGAAGGGGAGGGGGTCGGTGCTCTGGCGGAGGGAAGGGGAGGGGGTCGGTGCTCTGGCGGAGGGAAGGGGAGGGGGTCGGTGCTCTGGCGGAGGGAAGGGGAGGGGGTCGGTGCTCTGGCGGAGGGAAGGGGAGGGGGTCGGTGCTCTGGCGGAGGGGAGGGGGTCGGTGCTCTGGCGGAGGGGAGGGGGTCGGTGCTCTGGCGGAGGGGAGGGGGTCGGTGCTCTGGCGGAGGGGAGGGGTTCGGTGCTCTGGCGGAGGGGAGGGGGTCGGTGCTCTGGCGGAGGGAAGGGGAGGGGTCGGTGCTCTGGCGGAGGGAAGGGGAGGGGGTCGGTGCTCTGGCGGAGGGGAGGGGGTCGGTGCTCTGGCGGAGGGAAGGGGAGGGGGTCGGTGCTCTGGCGGAGGGAAGGGGAGGGGTCGGTGCTCTGGCGGAGGGAAGGGGAGGGGGTCGGTGCTCTGGCGGAGGGGAGGGGGCGGTTCTCTGGGGGAGGGAAGGGGAGGGGGTCGGTGCTCTGGCGGAGGGAAGGGGAGGGGGTCGGTGCTCTGGCGGGGGAAGGGGAGGGGGTCGGTGCTCTGGCGGAGGGAAGGGGAGGGGTCGGTGCTCTGGCGGAGGGAAGGGGAGGGGGTCGGTGCTCTGGCGGAGGGGAGGGGGTCGGTGCTCTGGCGGAGGGAAGGGGAGGGGGTCGGTGCTCTGGCGGAGGGAAGGGGAGGGGGCATTGCTCTGGCGGAGGGAAGGGGAGGGGGCATTGCTCTGGCGGAGGGAAGGGGAGGGGGCATTGCTCTGGCGGAGGGAAGGGGAGGGGTCGGTGCTCTGGCGGAGGGAAGGGGAGGGGGTCGGTGCTCTGGGGGAGGGAAGGGGAGGGGGTCGGTGCTCTGGGGGAGGGAAGGGGAGGGGGTCGGTGCTCTGGCGGAGGGAAGGGGAGGGGGTCGGTGCTCTGGCGGAGGGAAGGGGAGGGGGTCGGTGCTCTGGCGGAGGGAAGGGGAGGGGGTCGGTGCTCTGGCGGAGGGGAGGGGGTCGGTGCTCTGGCGGAGGGGAGGGGGTCGGTGCTCTGGCGGAGGGGAGGGGGTCGGTGCTCTGGCGGAGGGAAGGGGAGGGGGTCGGTGCTCTGGCGGAGGGAAGGGGAGGGGGTCGGTGCTCTGGCGGAGGGAAGGGGAGGGGGTCGGTGCTCTGGCGGAGGGGAGGGGGTCGGTGCTCTGGCGGAGGGAAGGGGAGGGGTCGGTGCTCTGGCGGAGGGAAGGGGAGGGGGTCGGTGCTCTGGCGGAGGGGGTCGGTGCTCTGGCGGAGGGGAGGGGGCGGTTCTCTGGGGGAGGGAAGGGGAGGGGGTCGGTGCTCTGGCGGAGGGAAGGGGAGGGGGTCGGTGCTCTGGCGGAGGGAAGGGGAGGGGGTCGGTGCTCTGGCGGAGGGAAGGGGAGGGGTCGGTGCTCTGGCGGAGGGAAGGGGAGGGGGTCGGTGCTCTGGCGGAGGGAAGGGGAGGGGGTCGGTGCTCTGGCGGAGGGAAGGGGAGGGGGTCGGTGCTCTGGCGGAGGGAAGGGGAGGGGGTCGGTGCTCTGGCGGAGGGAAGGGGAGGGGGCATTGCTCTGGCGGAGGGAAGGGGAGGGGGCATTGCTCTGGCGGAGGGAAGGGGAGGGGGTCGGTGCTCTGGCGGAGGGAAGGGGAGGGGGCATTGCTCTGGCGGAGGGAAGGGGAGGGGTCGGTGCTCTGGGGGAGGGAAGGGGAGGGGGTCGGTTGCTCTGGGGGAGGGAAGGGGAGGGGGTCGGTGCTCTGGGGGAGGGAAGGGGAGGGGGTTGGTGCTCTGGGGGAGGGAAGGGGAGGGGGCGGGGGTCGGTGCTCTGGCGGAGGGAAGGGGAGGGGGTCGGTGCTCTGGCGGAGGGAAGGGGAGGGGGTCGGTGCTCTGGCGGAGGGAAGGGGAGGGGGTCGGTGCTCTGGCGGAGGGAAGGGGAGGGGGTCGGTGCTCTGGCGGAGGGAAGGGGAGGGGGTCGGTGCTCTGGCGGAGGGAAGGGGGTCGGTGCTCTGGCGGAGGGGAGGGGTCGGTGCTCTGGCGGAGGGAAGGGGAGGGGGTTGGTGCTCTGGCGGAGGGAAGGGGAGGGGTCGGTGCTCTGGCGGAGGGAAGGGGAGGGGGTCGGTGCTCTGGCGGAGGGAAGGGGAGGGGGTCGGTGCTCTGGCGGAGGGAAGGGGAGGGGGTCGGTGCTCTGGGGGAGGGAAGGGGAGGGGGTCGGTGCTCTGGGGGAGGGAAGGGGAGGGGGTCGGTGCTCTGGCGGAGGGAAGGGGAGGGGTCGGTGCTCTGGCGGAGGGAAGGGGAGGGGGCATTGCTCTGGCGGAGGGAAGGGGAGGGGTCGGTGCTCTGGGGGAGGGAAGGGGAGGGGGTCGGTGCTCTGGGGGAGGGAAGGGGAGGGGGTCGGTGCTCTGGCGGAGGGAAGGGGAGGGGGTCGGTGCTCTGGCGGAGGGAAGGGGAGGGGGTCGGTGCTCTGGCGGAGGGAAGGGGAGGGGGTCGGTGCTCTGGGGGAGGGAAGGGGAGGGGGTCGGTGCTCTGGCGGAGGGAAGGGGAGGGGGTCGGTGCTCTGGCGGAGGGAAGGGGAGGGGGTCGGTGCTCTGGCGGAGGGAAGGGGAGGGGGTCGGTGCTCTGGCGGAGGGAAGGGGAGGGGGTCGGTGCTCTGGCGGAGGGAAGGGGAGGGGGTCGGTGCTCTGGGGGAGGGAAGGGGAGGGGGTCGGTGTTCTGGCGGAGGGAAGGGGAGGGGGTCGGTGTTCTGGCGGAGGGAAGGGGAGGGGGTCGGTGTTCTGGCGGAGGGAAGGGGAGGGGGTCGGTGTTCTGGCGGAGGGAAGGGGAGGGGGTCGGTGCTCTGGCGGAGGGAAGGGGAGGGGGTCGGTGCTCTGGCGGAGGGAAGGGGAGGGGGTCGGTGCTCTGGCGGAGGGAAGGGGAGGGGGTCGGTGCTCTGGCGGAGGGAAGGGGAGGGGGTCGGTGCTCTGGCGGAGGGGAGGGGGTCGGTGCTCTGGGGGAGGGAAGGGGAGGGGGTCGGTGCTCTGGGGGAGGGAAGGGGAGGGGGTCGGTGCTCTGGCGGAGGGAAGGGGAGGGGGTCGGTGCTCTGGCGGAGGGAAGGGGAGGGGGTCGGTGCTCTGGCGGAGGGAAGGGGAGGGGGTCGGTGCTCTGGCGGAGGGAAGGGGAGGGGGTCGGTGCTCTGGCGGAGGGGAGGGGGGCGGTGCCCTGGCGGAGGGAAGGGGAGGGGTCGGTTCTTTGGCGGAGGGAAGGGGAGGGGTCGGTGCTCTGGGGGAGGGAAGGGGAGGGGGTCGGTTCTCTGGGGGAGGGAAGGGGAGGGGGTCGGTTCTCTGGGGGAGGGAAGGGGAGGGGGTCGGTTCTCTGGGGGAGGGAAGGGGAGGGGTCGGTGCTCTGGCGGAGGGAAGGGGAGGGGTCAGTGCTCTGGGGGAGGGAAGGGGAGGGGGTCGGTGCTCTGGCGGAGGGAAGGGGAGGGGGTCGGTGCTCTGGCGGAGGGAAGGGGAGGGGGTCGGTGCTCTGGGGGAGGGAAGGGGAGGGGGTCGGTGCTCTGGGGGAGGGAAGGGGAGGGGTCGGTGCTCTGGCGGAGGGAAGGGGAGGGGTCAGTGCTCTGGGGGAGGGAAGGGGAGGGGGTCGGTGCTCTGGCGGAGGGGAGGGGGCGGTGCTCTGGTGGAGGGGGTGTTGCTCTGGTGGAGGGGAGGGGGCGGTGCTCTGGCAGGATGTTAGGAAAAGTCCTGCAAGCAGTATCTTTGGGTGGGTTTAGGCTCCGCCCTTTCCTGTTGGAATCAATGGGCACCGCTGCTGAGGGTGCATTTAACCCTTTCTTCAGTCGTGTGTGTGTGGGTGGGTGGGTGGGTGGGTGGGTGGGGGGGGGGGATAAAATTGCCACTAAGAATAGCAGCACTTTGATGATAATGCGGAGCGATGTGAGGATTGTATGAGATGGAGAGTTTTGTATTCTTCATATGGAGGCGGAGCCAAGTCTGTTTTTGTGCTTTTTTATTTCTGTATGGAATATCTTGTATCCTGTCCTGCACCATGTATGACGTTCTCCCCTCCCCCCCCACAGATCTCATCTGATGGATCCTCCCAGTGACAACGGTATGGAGCCGCCCCTCAGCCAGGAGACCTTCGAGGACCTCTGGAGTCTGTAAGTGACACCCCGATACACCCAATGACACCCCACTACACCCCGATACACCCCGATACACCCAATGACACCCCACTACACCCCGATACATCCCGATACACCCAATGACACCCCACTACACCCCACTACATCCCGATACACCCCACTGCACCCCGATACACCCAATGACACCCCACTACACCCCGATACACCCCCACTACACCCCGATACACCCCAATGACACCCCACTACACCCCGATACACCCCAATGACACCCCGATACACCCCCACTACACCCCGATACACCCAATGACACCCCACTGACACCCCGATACACCCCACTGACACCCCGATACACCCCAATGACACCCCGATACACCCCAATGACACCCCGATACAACCCAATGACACCCTGATACACCCAATGACACCCCACTACACCCCGATACACCCAATGACACCCCAATGGCACCCCACTGCACTCCGATACACCCCGATACACCCAATGACACCCCACTACACCCCGATACACCCCAATGACACCCCGATACACCCCCACTACACCCCGATACACCCAATGACACCCCACTACACCCCGATACACCCCAATGACACCCCGATACACCCAATGACACCCCACTACACCCCGATACACCCAATGACACCCCAATGACACCCCACTGCACTCCGATACACCCCAATGACACCCTGATACACCCCGGATACACCCCAATGACACCCTGATACACCCAATGACACCCCGATACACCCAATGACACCCCACTGACACCCCGATACACCCCACTGACACCCCGATACACCCCCACTACACCCCGATACACCCCAATGACACCCTGATACACCCAATGACACCCCACTACACCCCGATACACCCAATGACACCCCAATGACACCCCACTGCACTCCGATACACCCCAATGACACCCTGATACACCCCGGATACACCCCAATGACACCCTGATACACCCAATGACACCCCGATACACCCAATGTATGGTGTGTGTGCAAAACCGCAAAGCACTGTGATGGTTATTTAAGATGAAAAATAAAACTCCAAAAATCAAATACAATATGTGAGGCTGCTATCAATAAAAAGTGCTCAAAATCTCCACAAATAAATAAATATAAAGATTGAAGCGCTTTGCTGTGTGATCAGTGGAAAATAAAATAAATAAATAAATAAATGTGTAACCCACAAAAACAACAACAACTCCTCCTGTGCAATGAGAATGCAGCTAAAATAAGTGACCAGCGTGTTAATACTAGTAGATACCTGTCACAGTATATGTTATAAATAAATATAAAAATAGTGAAGTGTCAAAACAGATGATTGGCCATAAATAAATACTGATAAATCATTACAAAATAGACACTCTGATGATATAAATATATAAAAAGGCAGGACAACCAATTTACATGGAGAGTAATTATAGTCCCAATTGTTAGAAGATCTTTAATTTGAGCGCTTGCTTGTTAATCCTGAACGACAGTATCATTCAACTCCAACCTCATAAGATGTGGTTTTCAGCACCAACAATCATATGTAAAGCAAATAAAAAAAGAAATTTCATTGCGCAATGCTCTGAAAATATATAGTACACCAGCAAACAAGCTATGAGATCCACTCACGTGTGCCCAGTATTAGAAAAGACATATGCAGATGTGATTAGCAGTCAGCCGCCAAAGGACGAGAGCAGGATCACTGCAGTACACAGCCACACTGACAGACTGCACAGTGCGTCCTAGGCTCCTGACACGCGTTGCGTCACCGTCACGTGACTTTCTCAAGGATACACTCGAGACATCACGGTCTCTGTCTTATAGCACAATGGGATAGCGGTTGCCATGCCTACAACGTGATTCACTCGAGTCATCATCCTGCTTTCTGCATATCATAATCTATTGGTTATAAGTCTACTTTTATTATTTATACAATTAAAGGGTAATAGCAAATTATACATATTAATAAAATGAAAAACCACTATATATATATATATATATATATTGCCCCTTGATATGTACAAATACCTGGCTTGCTGGAGGTGGCTATTCATGACCATTAGTAAGAAAATAGTAATGGTGCAATACTAGTTTATACCACTGGAGGGTGCATAACATTGATCGTAATTACCCAGTGTATATTTTTAATTTATGTATATGTTTATAAAGCGGTTTTTCATTTTATTAATATGTGTAATTTGCTATTACCTTTTTTAATTGTATAAAATCTTTTTTATATATACCTATACACCCCACTGACACCCTGATACACCCCACTGTGTGTGATTGTGTTAGTATTACATTACATATCCCTGTATGTTGTGGTCATTCAGGTGATTATCTAATAGTTTCTTGAAGCTAGCAATGCTCCCCGCTGAGACCACCGCCTGTGGAAGGGAATTCCACATCCTTGCCGCTCTTACAGTAAAGAACCCTCTACGTAGTTTAAGGTTAAACCTCTTTTCTTCTAATTGTAATGAGTGGCCACGAGTCTTATTAAACTCTCTTCTGCAAAAAAGTTTTATCCCTATTGTGGGGTCACCAGTCCGGTATTTCTATATTGTGGGGTCACCAGTCCGGTATTTGTATATTGTGGGGTCACCAGTCCAGTATTTATATATTGTGGGGTCACCAGTCCGGTATTTGTATATTGTGGGGTCACCAGTCCAGTATTTATATATTGTGGGGTCACCAGTCCGGTATTTATATATTGTGGGGTCACCAGTCCGGTATTTATATATTGTGGGGTCACCAGTCCGGTATTTATATATTGTGGGGTCACCAGTCCGGTATTTATATATTGTGGGGTCACCAGTCCGGTATTTGTATATTGTGGGGTCACCAGTCCGGTATTTGTATATTGTGGGGTCACCAGTCCGGTATTTGTATATTGTGGGGTCACCAGTCCGGTATTTATATATTGTGGGGTCACCAGTCCGGTATTTATATATTGTGGGGTCACCAGTCCGGTATTTATATATTGTGGGGTCACCAGTCCGGTATTTATATATTGTGGGGTCACCAGTCCGGTATTTATATATTGTGGGGTCACCAGTCCGGTATTTATACAATGAAATCATATCCCCTCTCAAGCGTCTCTTCTCCAGAGAGAATAAGTTCAGAGCTCACAACCTTTCCTCATAACTAAGATCCTCCAGACCCTTTATTAGCTTTGTTGCCCTTCTTTGTACTCGCTCCATTTCCAGTACATCCTTCCTGAGGACTGGTGCCCAGAACTGGACAGCATACTCCAGGTGCGGCCGGACCAGAGTCTTGTAGAGCGGGAGAATTATAATTTTATCTCTGGAGTTGATCCCCTTTTTAATGCCAATATTCTGTTTGCTTTGTTAGCAGCAGCTTGGCATTGCATGTCATTGCTGAGCCTATCATCTACTAGGACCCCCAGGTCCTTTTCCATCCTAGATCCCCCCAGAAGTTCTCCCCCCAGTCTATAGATTGCATTCAGATTTTTACCACCCAAATGCATTACTTTACATTTTTCTACATTGAACCTCATTTGCCATGTAGTCGCCCCTCCCCCATTAATTTGTTCAGGTCTTTTTGCAAGGTTTCCACATCCTGCGGAGAAGTTATTGCCCTGCTTAGCTTAGTATCGTCTGTAAATACAGAGATTGAACTGTTTATCCCATCCTCCAGGTCATTTATGAACAAATTAAATAGGATTGGTCCCAGCACAGAACCCTGGGGAACCCCACTACCCACCCCTGACCATTCTGAGTACTCCCCATTTATCACCACCCTCTGAACACGCCCTTGTAGCCAGTTTTCAATCCATGTACTCACCCTATGGTCCATGCCAACGCACCTTATTTTGTACAGTAAACGTTTATGGGGAACTGTGTCAAATGCTTTTGTAAAATCCAGATACACCACGTCTACGGGCCTTCCTTTATCTAGATGGCAGCTCACCTCCTCATAGAAGGTTAATAGATTGGTTTGGCAAGAACGATTCTTCATGAATCCATGCTGATTACAGCTAATGATATCATTCTTATTACTAAAATCTTGTATATAGTCCCTTATCATCCCCTCCAAGAGTTTACATACTATTGATGTTAGGCTAACTGGTCTGTAATTCCCAGGGATGTATTTTTGGGCCATCTTCATTCCCAGCAGATCTGCACCCTCCTCATTTAGGTGCAGTCCGTCCCTTCTATAGTACCGGTTACCGACTGAGAAGTCGGCCCAGTCCTCCAGGAACCCAAACCCCTCCTTACTACACCAGCTCTTCAGCCACTTGTTTACTTCCCTAATCTCCCTCTGCCTCTCTGGTGTGGCTCGATGTACCGGTAGTATTCCTGAGAACACTACCTTGGAGGTCCTTTTCCTCAATTTAGCACCTAAGTCCCTAAAATCGTTCTTTAGGACACTCCATCTGCCTCTGACTTTGTCATTGGTGCCAACGTGCACCATGACAGCCGGGTCTTCCCCAGCCCCTCCCAGTAATCTGTCCACAAGATCCGTGATGTGCCGAACCCGAGCGCCCGGTAGACAACATACTGTTCGGCGCTTCAGGTCTTGGTTACAGATTGCCCTCTCTGTCCTTCTAAGAATTGAGTCCCCTACCCCCAGAATCTGTCTTTCCTTTCCCTTTGCTGCCCCCCCACTCTCACTGGAGGAGTTCTTCCCCCGGCAGCTAGGAGAGTCCCTCATCTCCAGCAGTGCTGGTCCCTGACTGGTTTCACCAATGTCACTCAATGGAGCGTACTTATTGGGATGCTCCAGTCCTGGATCGGCCTCCCTGGCACTTCCCCCTCTACCCCTCCTGACTGTCACCCATCTACTCTTTGCTAGTGCCAGCACCTCTTTGTCTCCACCCCCCTCTGTGCTGGCCCCTGCCGGCACCTCTTTGTCTCCACCACCTCTGTGCTGGCCCCTGCCAGGTCCTCTTTGTCTCCACCACCTCTGTGCTGGCCCCTGCCGGGTCCTCTTTGTCTCCACCCTCCTCTGTGCTGGCCCCTGCCGGGTCCTCTTTGTCTCCACCCTCCTCTGTGCTGGCCCCTGCCGGGTCCTCTTTGTCTCCACCCTCCTCTGTGCTGGCCCCTGCCAGGTCCTCTTTGTCTCCACCACCTCTGTGCTGGCCCCTGCCGGGTCCTCTTTGTCTCCACCCGCCTCCTGTGCTGGCCCCTGCCGGCACCTCTTTGTCTCCACCCCCTCTGTGCTGGCCCCTGCCGGGTCCTTTTTGTCTCCGCCTCTGTGCTGGCCCCTTCCGGCACCTCTTTGTCTCCACCCCCTCTGTGCTGGCCCCTGCCGGGTCCTTTTTGTCTCCGCCTCTGTGCTGGCCCCTTCCGGCACCTCTTTGTCTCCACCCCCCTCTGTGCTGGCCCCTGCCGGGTCCTCTTTGTCTCCACCCTCCTCTGTGCTGGCCCCTGCCGGGTCCTCTTTGTCTCCACCCCCCTCTGTGCTGGCCCCTGCCGGGTCCTCTTTGTCTCCACCCTCCTCTGTGCTGGCCCCTGCCGGCACCTCTTTGTCCCCACCCCCTCTGTGCTGGCCCCTGCCGGGTCCTCTTTGTCTCCACCCCCTCTGTGCTGGCCCCTGCCGGCACCTCTTTGTCTCCACCCCCCTCTGTGCTGGCCCCTGCCGGCACCTCTTTGTCTCCACCCCCTCTGTGCTGGCCCCTGCCGGCACCTCTTTGTCTCCACCCCCTCTGTGCTGGCCCCTGCCGGCACCTCTTTGTCTCCACCCCCCTCTGTGCTGGCCCTTGCCGGCACCTCTTTGTCTCCACCCCCCTCTTTGCACACACATGTACTAACGATCCACACACACAATACACACACTGCTCAGACAACATTGCAGGTACTCACAATACAAAGGTACTTCCTGACACCAATACTCAATACAGCCCCCCTGTACACTCCCAGCACTCTCATGTACTTACAATATACAGGTACCTCACCCCCGATACAACCTCTTCTTTTCTACTCTGGTTTTTTAACTCGCCATTAAGTCCAGTTCCACTTGGTCCAAATTCCAGCAAACTCAAAGATGATCCGCTCACAATGAGTCCTACAGAAGGTTATATTATAGGCCTCAATCACCTGTGACCAACAACCACTCCCCTTAATTAGTGGGCTGGAGGAAGCAACGGGAAAAAAAACCTGTTTAAAAAGTGTCAGAAAAAGGTGTTAGAACCTAAAAATGCAACACAGCAAAAACCAGCACTCAAACAGCACAACTTCTTCACACTTTCCACCCACTGCTGACACTCCGATGTACCCCGCAACACCCCACTATACCCCACTACTGACACTCCGATGTACCCCGCAACACCCCACTATACCCCGCAACACCCCACTGCTGACACTCCGCTATACCCCACAACACCCCACTGCTGACGCTCCGATGTACCCCACAACACCCCACTATACCCCACAACACCCCACTGCTGACGCTCCGATGTACCCCACAACACCCCACTATACCCCACAACACCCCACTGCTGACACTCCGATGTACCCCACAACACCCCACTATACCCCACTGCTGACACTCCGATGTACCCCACAACACCCCACTGCTGACACTCCGCTATACCCCACAACACCCCACAACACCCCACTGCTGACACTCCGCTATACCCCACAACACCCCACTGCTGAGACCCCAGTACACCACTGTCACCCCACAAGAGGAGGAGGTCAGACTCCTAGCTCCCTTCTGTCACCCAGCAGGAGGAGGAGCAGGCTTGTCACCCTACAAAGGGCGGAACATTGTAGTGATGTGTGTTATTTTGGTACAGATGATGTTCTCTTTTATTCTTCAGGTTGCCGGCCATACAGACGGTTAATTGTCCAGAAGAGGGATTTCCGGTAAGTGACCCCGTTGTGTGCCCCCCGCCATGTTCTCAGGTGTCTCCTGCCATGTATGGGGTTTCCTGGGTGGGTCTCGGGGTGGGGAAGGAGTCTCACTAATTTCTCGCAGGATTTCTATTGTTGGGTTTCCATCGTCCTTATTGTCATCGCTCGTCACTTTTCTTCTTCTCATTCCTCTCCATTATCAGGAGTTGATTTACTCCCTTCCCCCCACCATGACCACCTTACAGGAAGGCGGGATCACCAGCACCTTCACTCCTCCACCATCCACCGCCGTCCCCTCCACCGAGGATTACCCCGGGAACCACCACCTGGAGCTGGAGTTCGAGCAGAACGGGACCGCCAAGTCTGTCACCTGTACGGTACGTGTGAGGGACGGGCCCCGTGTGCTGGGTGTGAGGGACGGGCCCCGTGTGCTGGGTGTGAGGGACGGGCCCCGTGTGCTGGGTGTGAGGGACGGGCCCCGTGTGCTGGGTGTGAGGGACGAGACTGGCCCGTGTGCTGGGTGTGAGGGACGGGCCCCGTGTGCTGGGTGTGAGGGACGGGCCCCCTGCTGGGTGTGAGGGACGGGACGGGCCCCGTGTGCTGAGGATGAGACACAGGACCGGCCCTGTCCTGAACATGTCCAGACTAGTTGGGATCCTGGTCTGTGTGTGCAGCTCCTCCTCCTCCTCCTCCTCCTCCTCCTCACTCACCATAGAACAGAGTGGAGAGATGTGGAGTTGCAGCACTCTCCAGGAATGGAGCCCCCTTGAGTGGGGGACGGGTACCCCGAGATTCAGGCAGTTGGCAGTGATGTTCTGCAGGATCTCCCCATGAAGCGAAGCTCCGGAGAAGAGATGATCTGCAGCTGTCCTGTAACATAATGCAGTCAGAGGCTGGATGGAAGCTGTGAGCGGTCCCCTGTGTGATCAGGTGTGTGTGGGGAAAGGGGGGGCCCCTGTGTGTGTGGGGAAAGGGGGGGCCCCTGTGTGTGTGGGGAAAGGGGGGGCCCCTGTGTGTGTGGGGAAAGGGGGGGCCCCTGTGTGTGTGGGGAAAGGGGGGGGCCCCTGTGTGATCAGCTGTGTGTGGGGAAAGGGGGGGGCCCTGAGTGATCAGGTGTGTGTGGGGAAAGGGGGGGGCCCCTGTGTGATCAGCTGTGTGTGGGGAAAGGGGGGGGGCCCCTGTGTGATCAGCTGTGTGTGGGGAAAGGGGGCCCCTGTGTGATCAGCTGTGTGTGGGGAAAGGGGGCCCCTGTGTGATCAGCTGTGTGTGGGGAAAGGGGGGGGGCCCCTGTGTGATCAGCTGTGTGTGGGGAAAGGGGGGGCCCCTGTGTGATCAGCTGTGTGTGGGGAAAGGGGGCCCCTGTGTGATCAGCTGTGTGTGGGGAAAGGGGGCCCCTGTGTGATCAGGTGTGTGGGGAAAGGGGGCCCCTGTGTGATCAGGTGTGTGTGGGGAAAGGGGGCCTCTGTGTGATCAGGTGTGTGTGGGGAAAGGGGGGGCCCCTGTGTGATCAGGTGTGTGTGTGTGGGGAAAGGGGGCCCCTGTGTGATCAGGTGTGTGTGTGTGGAGAAAGGGGGCCTCTGTGTGATCAGGTGTGTGTGTGTGGAGAAAGGGGGCCTCTGTGTGATCAGGTGTGTGTGTGTGGGGAAAGGGGGGCCCGTGTGATCAGGTGTGTGTGTGTGGGGGAAAGGGGGGGGCCCTGTGTGATTAGGTGTTAGTGGGGAAAAGGGGGCCCCTGTGTGATCAGGTGTGTGTGTGTGTGGGGTAAGGGGGGCCCTGTGTGATCGGGTGTGTCTGGAGAAAGGGGGGCCCCTGTGTGATCGTGTGTGTTGGGAAAGGGGGGCCCCTGTGTGATCGTGTGTGTTGGGAAAGGGGGGCTCCTGTGTGATCGGGTGTGTGTGGGGAAAGGGGGGGGGGCCTGTGTGATCGGGGTTGTGTGGGGAAAGGGGGGCCCTATGTGATCAGGTGTGTGTTGGGAAAGGGGGGCCCCTGTGTGATCGGGTGTGTGTGTTGGGAAAGGGGGGCCCCTGTGTGATCGGGTGTGTGTGTGGGGAAAGGGGGGCCCCTGTGTGATCGGGTGTGTGTGGGGAAAGGGGGGCCCCTGTGTGATCGGGTGTGTGTGGGGAAAGGGGGCTCCTGTGTGTGGGGAAAGGGGGGCTCCTGTGTGATCGGGTGTGTGTGGGAAAAGGGGGGCTCCTGTGTGATCGGGTGTGTGTGGGAAAAGGGGGGCCCTTGTGTGGGGAAAGGCGGGGGGGCCCTGTGTGATCGGGGTTGTGTGGGGAAAGGGGGGCTCCTGTGTGATCGGGTGTGTGTGGGGAAAGGGGGGCTCCTGTGTGATCGGGTGTGTGTGGGAAAAGGGGGGCCCTTGTGTGGGGAAAGGCGGGGGGGCCCTATGTGATCAGGTGTGTGTGGGGAAAGGGGGGGGCCCTGTGTTGGGGGGGGGGGGGAGAGAGATGATCCATGGGGGTGAGTGAGGTGGTCTCCTTCCTGTGTGATGGAAGCGGAGGGGTAGGTGGGTCCCTGGAGCGATGGGAGATGAGGGGTAGGTGGGTCCCTGGAGCGATGGGAGATGAGGGGTAGGTGGGTCCCTGGAGCGATGGGAGATGAGGGGTAGGTGGGTCCCTGGAGCGATGGGAGGTGAGGGGTAGGTGGGTCCCTGGAGCGATGGGAGATGAGGTGGGTCCCTGGAGCGATGGGAGATGAGGTGGGTCCCTGGAGCGATGGGAGATGAGGTGTAGGTGAGTGCCTGGAGCGATGGGAGAGGAAGGATAGGTGGGTGCCTGGAGCGATGGGAGATGAGGTGTAGGTGAGTCCCTGGAGTGATGGAAGATGAGGAGGGGTAGGTGGGTCCCTGGAGCGTTGGGAGAGGAGGGGTAGGTGGGTCCCTGGAGCGATGGGAGGGGTAGGTGGGTGTAACGACACCCCGAGTATGAAAGGGGTTAAAGCCGTTTAGGACATTCCATTTCTGAACACTCCGATCAGCCGAACAAGAAACCCATACAAATAATTCTCCCCCCAAAGTACGGGACGAGGCTCTGTGTTGAGGGTCAAGCAGGAATCAATTTTATTTTGAGATCTCACACAAATATATACAGCAGGATGAAACTACAACCTCTCACCAGAAACCTAATTAACATAAGATAATTATCTAATCCTTTAGACAGCCTAGGTGACTGAGAGACATGACCTTTAGGACAGACTTCACGTCTCCTAACTCACCGACTATACAATACACATTATCATACATCTCAACACAGAACTCCTTCATACAATAGCAGAGTTAATTATCCCAGACAACAATGGCTGAAAGAGAAGCCACACTAGTCTCATTTACATTATAGAAGACAACAGACAGGTAGCTGGATTTGATGACATTAGCATCTAACAGTATGAATTAGTCACTATTTGTAATATGGCATATCCAGGGTCCCCAGAGTCTGTGTGTCTTGGGGGGACATGGACCTGAATCTAAAGTAACACCAACTCCAGGGTCCCCAGGCATACAGCTCACAAAGAGCACCGTTCCCCCAAATGCCAGGGCCCATAATCGGTAGGCAAGAGGCTAGCATTCAGTCCCCTCCAAAAGCCTCTGTCCCGGCTAGGTCTGTCACAGTGGGTCTCCGGAGTGATGGAAAATGAGGAGTAGGTGGGTCTCCGGAGTGATGGAAAATGAGGAGTAGGTGGGTCCCTGGAGTGATGGGGAGTTGTGCTCCAGTGTGATAGGAACTGTGTTGGTGGGGAGATCTTCTGTGTGATGGATATGTTCTGTATTGGTGGGGGAGTTGGATGAGCGGACACGCCCTGTGTCGGGGGGAGTTGGATGAGCGGACACGCCCTGTGTCGGGGGGAGTTGGATGAGCGGACACGCCCTGTGTCGGGGGGAGTTGGATGAGCGGACACCTCTAATGTGGTGGGGGGGGGGGGTTTAATACACCCAGAGTTTGGTTCGGGGCCCTATTGGCTCACCCCTCCCCCATCCTGTTTGCAGTACTCCCCAGACCTGAACAAGCTGTTCTGCCAATCTGCGAAGACCTGCCCGGTTCTGATCCACGTTCAGTCCCCCCCTCCCAATGGTTCCGTGCTCCGTGCAGTGGCGGTGTACAAGAAATCGGAGCACATGGCAGAGGTGGTGAAGCGGTGCCCTCATCATGAGAGATCTGTGGAGCCAGGTGATGGTAAGTGACCCCAGAAGGGGCGGGGTTTCTTCTACAATGTTTGTTTATGGTGGAGTCTATAGTGTAGTTTGGGGAGGAGGTCTCATCATACCTTCCAATATATTGTATGGATATCGGTTGCTCCCTTTTCAGGGAGGGGGATCCTGCTACATCTACCGTAGGTTGAAAGTGTTTTGTGTATTTTACAATTTTCCCATGGGGTAATTCTGAGGGGGAGGTGGGCTACATGTAAACTATGGGGCAACTGAAGGTTTTGGTTATTTTACAACTGCCGCATGGGGTCAGTTATAGGTGGGTAGTTTATCAATATTTGATGCATGCATTATTTCATGGACTAAATGGCACATTTTGTGGTTGCTGACCGGTGAGGCCAAAAGCGGGTTTCTATGTCTTCCCCTGCAGCATCCTTATCTTGCAGCCTCCAACCTTCTCACCACAGAGACCCCATCTGATATTTAGTCTGCGAAGTTGTTGACAGACAAACCTACACCGAAGGAGTCAGTCTTCTGCAAGCACCCCAAAATGAAAGGAGACTGTTTAGAATTTCAGCCATCGATGTGCTATGCACCACTTTGAAACTTGAGAGTTGGCCTTGAGCGTCTACGCGGGATTGGCCTTGAGCGTCTACGCGGGATTGGCCTTGAGCGTCTACGCGGGATTGGCCTTGAGCGTCTACGCGGGATTGGCCTTGAGCGTCTACCCGGCGACTGGCCTTGAGCGTCTACCCGGCGACTGGCCTTGAGCGTCTACCCGGCGACTGGCCTTGAGCGTCTACCCGGCGACTGGCCTTGAGCGTCTACCCGGCGACTGGCCCAGTCTAGGCTTCCTTAAGGCTACCAAAGCAACCAAGACCTTTCTGGCGCAGCTGTTCTCAGCCTTCCTTTTGAGACTGGAGGAACCTTGATGAATGGTTTGTCCCTCCCCAAGCGTCTTATCAGCCTTATACTTGTTTGAGGAGTACTTGGTTAAAAAGTGGATGTCTAAGCGGTCTACCTTTTACACATGGAAGCCGCACTTTGCTTAGTGCCAGGCAAGAAACTTTCATCTCAGATTCTTGTGCAAAACCTGGCATTTATGCATATGGGCGTGAACCAGGAATTTGGCCCTTCATACCATTCAGGATCCAGTCTATGCACTGGTGGTCTTGTTCTAGATCAGGAGTCTCCAAACTTTCTAAACAAAGAGCCATTGTGCTGTCCTTCAGACTTTAGGGGGAGCTAGACTAGGGCCAGTGAGGGTAGAAAATGTCCTGGCATCCAGTGGAAGTACACAACGCCCAATCTTAGATTACAGTGGGAGGAATTGTGCCTTTTTGTAGGTGTCAACGGGAATGGGAGGATTTTGGGCCCCAGAGGCCCGACCGAGAAGAGCAAAGGGACGCAGTTTGGAGAGTGCTGACTACCCGTTGAGTCCTTATCTTTTTTTTTTTTTTTTTTTTTTTATAGGTCAACTCCTCCTGTTTGCTCTTGCGTGACTTTGCGGTATCTGATTTTGGTAATGTCAACACTATAAAAACACCTTTTCGAACCTCCTTGGAGGTATTCCCCCTTCCACTCCCACTCTCACTTAGGTTTGGGTTCTTAGTTGCTGTGATGTAAGTATCTGAGCTGATGGCTCTATCCTGTAAAGAACCTATTCTGGTCTTGCTCAAGGACAAGATGGTGTTGAGGCCAAGAACTGCCTTCCAACCTTAAGTGGTTTTATCATTTTTCACCTCAACCAGAACATAGTTTTTCAGTCCCTCCTGTCCAACTCATCAGGAGAGGCCTGGATGCAGGTTTGGCTGTAAACGTCTTCCATTAGACTGAACATCCTCCTCATATCTGATGGTCTTCATAAAGGAGAACCATCTTCTTCCACCATTAAAGCTTCTGGTCCTAATATTGGGGTTCCATCCTCTCCTGCCTTGGCGCGCTCCACCAGATCTGTACATGCTTCTTAGGCTTTTCAGCATCAAGCTGTTTTCAAGATCTGCAAGGCTTCCATCTGGTGTTCCGTTCACGTGGGTGTCCAGGTTTTACCAGTTGGATGTTCAGGTCTTATCTGATGCCGGCTTCGGGTGTGAGGTCCTTCAGGTGGCTCTTCCCAAGTTCTGATGTTTGTTTGTGTGTGTGTCCGTGTTTAGTTGCCGTTACCCTCCTGGGGCTGTGATTTCGACATCTTCACAGCTTTTGAATTTGTGTCCTTCAAAAGACCAGAGAAAAAATAAGAAGCTGTTGGTACCTCTTTTTCCACAAAAGAGAGGGATGCTGGGAGTAGGATGGGCTTATACTGGACTAACACGCAATGTTTGTTTGCTGGTCCTCCTGTGGTCAGCAGTAGAACCCGACTGTATCTGATCTCCTGTGTTCCTCACTGAGCTCCAAGAATTTGGGTTTCACGGTAAGTACCAAAATCCTGTTAATTCTATCCAGCCGCTCTGCGGTCTGGAAAATGTGCCACCAATCGGCATCAAGCTCTCAGTTCAGGCTAGGAAGTAGATACAAGGAGCTCACAGGAAGACCTCTGGGGTCCTGAGGACAGGAAGTAACCCAGTCGGGGCACACAAAACCTCTGATAACAACAATGTTGACACATGACTTCCTCTGAATCAAGTCGTTATCTATTTATCTTTTAGATTACGCCCCTCGAAGTCACCTGATCCGCATCGAAGGGAATTCCATGGCACAGTATGCAGAGGATGTTAATGGGCGGCACAGCGTGTGCTTGCCCTATGAGGAGCCCCAGGTGAGCTGGGGCCATATTGTGGTGGAGGGGAAAGGTATGGGGGGGGGGGGGGATCTTTTGGGACCTCCTGTTCTGTGGGTTCCAGGGGCCATATTGTGATGGAGGGGGGAAAGGTGGGTATGTATTGGGGTGGGGGGGGGGGGTGTTTGGGATCCTCTGGGACCTCCTGTGCTGTGGGTTCATGGGGGCATCATTGTGGAGGGGAAAGGTGGGGTAGGTATTGGGGGAGGGGGAGATGTGTGGAATCCTGGGACCTCCTGTATTCTGGGTTCCAGGGGCCATATTGTGGTGGAGGGGAAAAGGTGGGGTATGTATTGGGGGTGGGGGGAGGGGAGGTGTGTGGAATCCTTGTTCTCTCCCATGCTCTGGGTTCCGGGGCCATATTGTGGTGGAGGGGAAAGGTGGGGTATGTATTTGGGGGAGCGGGAGATGTGTGGGATCCTCTAGGACCTCCTGTGCTGTGGGTTCGAGAGGCCATATTGTGGTGGTGGGGGTTAGGTATTGGGGGAGGGTAATTCTCTGGGACCTCTTGTGCTGTGGGTTCCAGGGGCCATATTGGGGGGGGGGGGGGGGAGGGGAATGGTTGGGGTGGGGGAAGGGGAGGTGTGTGGAATCCTCTGGGACCTCCTGTGCTGTGGGTTCCAGGGGCCATATTGGGGGGAACGGTTGGGCTGGGGGGAGATGGGGTGTGTGCATTCCTTGGTGATCTCTCCTGTGCTCTGGGTGCCCCTATTGGTGGAGATGGGAGCAGTTGGGGGAGGGGGGTGTATTGGGGTGTGTGGAATCTCCAGTGACCCCTCATGTACTCTCCTTTCCAGGTGGGGTCCCAGTGTACAACCATCCTCCTGAACTACATGTGTAACAGTTCCTGTATGGGGGGAATGAACCGCCGACCCATCATGACCATCATCACCCTGGAGTCTAAGGAGTGAGTATCGTGTTTTGGGAGCCAATCGTAAACCCTGTTGGAATAGTCATGTGACCGGCTCTCAAAGAGGACCTGTCCCACCAGAGAGAACGGTCTTGGCTCTCCCCTTGCTGTGCTCTATGTTGGGTTTAATTGCCTTATCGATCTTCATAGTGTCTTCCCTTACACTGCACATTCTAATTTGCTGCTGTAACATGTTTCAGGCACTAAAGGTGGTCCTGTTTATTTAGGGGTTCAGCTATGATGGGGATCATCCTCTGTCTGCCCCTCTCTGATCCCTCCATGTCCTTCCAGGGGTGTCCTCCTGGGCCGGCGCTGCTTCGAGGTCCGTGTGTGCGCCTGCCCCGGCAGAGACCGCCGTACGGAGGAGGAGAACTTCGCCAAGAAGAAGGAGCTGAAGGGCAGCGGGAAAAGAGGTGAGACTCTGCGGGGGCGGGGACCAAGAGAGGGGCCGGTGAGGATTGGCTGAGTGCGGTGCTCCTCCCGCTTCATCAGCATGGGGTGGTTGAGGAATTCTGGCATTCCAGGCCAGGAGTGGTTTGAGTTATGGGGTGGTGCAGGAATTCCCTTTAATTCTCCAGGGGAGGGGTTTAAGTAATGAGGGGGAGGGGTTTAAGTAATGAGGGGGAGGGGTTTGCTGTAACGACCTTGTGTTTCTCGTCCTTCCAGCCATTCCGAACCCTCAGATGTTAGATGCCCTAATTCCCAAAAAACGGCTCATCAACGAGGAGGAAGTCTTCACCCTCCAGGTAACCCCGCCTTCCCTCTGGCTCCTCCCCATCTTGTTTTTCCCTCTTGACGCTGCCTAATTTCCTCCTCCAGATCCGAGGACGTGAGCGCTACGAAATGCTCAAGAAGATAAATGACGCCCTGGAGGGTCAGGACAACAAAGCGGAGCCCCAGAAATTGTAAGTTATCCCGCTCTGTAATATGGCAGAGAGAGAGAGAAGAGGGCGCCGCTGAGCTCCGCTTATAAATGTGGGCGTGACCTGAGACGAGTGTGTATGTGGAGGGATATTGGGGGGCGCAGTGTCAGGTACGTGCTCGGGGTGGACTGCAACAGTCATCCACCCTGTAGCTGCTGGGACCTGGGGAGGTGGGGCTCCATGGGTAACTGCCGGGACCTGGGGAGGTGGGGCTCCATGGGTGACTGCCGGGACCTGGGGAGGTGGGGCTCCATGGGTGACTGCCGGGACCTGGGGAGGTGGGGCTCCATGGGTAACTGCCGGGACCTGGGGAGGTGGGGCTCCATGGGTGACTGCTGGGACCTGGGGAGGTGGGGCTCCATGGGTGACTGCCGGGACCTGGGGAGGTGGGGCTCCATGGGTGATTGCCGGGACCTGGGGAGGTGGGGCTCCTTGGGTGACTGCTGGGACCTGGGGAGGTGGAGCTCCATGGGTGATTGCTGGGACCTGGGGAGGTGGAGCTCCATGGGTGATTGCTGGGACCTGGGGAGGTGGGGCTCCATGGGTGATTGCTGGGACCTGGGGAGGTGGGGCTCCATGGGTGACAGCCGGGACCTGGGGAGGTGGGGCTCCATGGGTGACTGCTGGGACCTGGGGAGGTGGAGCTCCATGGGTGATTGCTGGGACCTGGGGAGGTGGAGCTCCATGGGTGATTGCTGGGACCTGGGGAGGTGGGGCTCCATGGGTGATTGCTGGGACCTGGGGAGGTGGGGCTCCATGGGTGACTGCCGGGACCTTGGGAGGTGGGGCTCCATGGGTGACTGCAGGGACCTTGGGAGGTGGGGCTCCATGGGTGATTGCTGGGACCTGGGGAGGTGGGGCTCCATGGGTGATTGCTGGGACCTGGGGAGGTGGGGCTCCATGGGTGACTGCTGGGACCTGGGGAGGTGGGGCTCCATGGGTGACTGCTGGGACCTGGGGAGGTGGGGCTCCATGGGTGACTGCTGGGACCTGGGGAGGTGGGGCTCCATGGGTGACTGCTGGGACCTGGGGAGGTGGGGCTCCATGGGTGACTGCTGGGACCTGGGGAGGTGGGGCTCCATGGGTGACTGCTGGGACCTGGGGAGGTGGGGCTCCATGGGTGACTGCTGGGACCTGGGAAGGTGGGGCTCCATGGGTGACTGCTGGGACCTGGGAAGGTGGGGCTCCATGGGTGACTGCGGGACCTGGGGAGGTGGGGCTCCATGGGTGACTGCTGGGACCTGGGGAGGTGGGGCTCCATGGGTGACTGCTGGGACCTGGGGAGGTGGGGCTCCATGGGTGACTGCCGGGACCTGGGGAGGTGGGGCTCCATGGGTGATTGCTGGGACCTGGGGAGGTGGGGCTCCATGGGTGACTGCTGGGACCTGGGGAGGTGGGGCTCCATGGGTGACTGCTGGGACCTGGGGAGGTGGGGCTCCATGGGTGACTGCCGGGACCTGGGAAGGTGGGGCTCCATGGGTGACTGCGGGACCTGGGGAGGTGGGGTTCCATGGGTGACTGCCGGGATCTCGGCAGGTGGCGCACCCCACAGGTGGCCGCCCCGGGATCTGGGGAGGTGGCGCACCCCACAGGTGGCCGCCCGGGATCTGGGGCGCCATCTGCCTGGGATCTGGGGAGGTGGCGCACCCCATAGGTGGCTGCCGGGATCTGGGGAGGTGGCGCACCCCATAGGTGGCTGCCGGGATCTGGGGAGGTGGCACACCCAACAGGTGGCTGCCCGGGACCTGGGGAGGGTTGATGAACACCAATGTCGGTTAAGGGTCGCTGACTAATAAACGCTGTTTGTCTCCGCAGGACGCTGAAATGCCGCAAATGTCGGGACGAGATCAAACCCAAGAAAGGGAAGAAACTTCTAGTGAAGGATGAGCTGGACTCTGAATGAGGATGAGGCCCCAGAAAGAGGCCAATACGTCTCACTAAAGTTTTCTACCCCCCTCCCCTCCCCCAATCCTTATCGCTTTATCCTAATCATGTGCTCTCTATTTCTAACAGTCACTGCCATAAAATGTGTTTTTTAATAAAAATGTTTCCGTTAATTTTCCTGGTGTGGAATTCTTTGGAGGTTGCCGATAGAATCTGCCGTGTTTCCGGTATACAAAAAGAGTGTGCTGATCTGGAATGGTGCGGCTGGGAAATGACATTGGAGGGTGCCATGGAGTATAGAGGGAGGGGGGGGGTCCTTTCTACATATACAGGATCTTCAAAGGACTAAACCCCCCCCCCCCCCCCCCGGTGTGTCCGAATGAATGTATGTGTGTGTGTGTATGCAGTTTAAGTCCACAATTTATCTGATCTACAGAATCTAAAATATGACACTAAAGTTCTCCAACCTCATCCAGTCTTTGGGGGGGGGGGGATATCTGGAAAATGCTGATAGCTGCCTGACTGGTCTCTCAGATTTGGATAACGTTGGGAGCCCCTTGGCTGGTTACTGGGACCGTGGCAAATGCTGCTGGCACTCTGAGCTGGTTTTGGAGATCAGGGAAATGCCACTATACCTCCTGGCTGGTCTCAGGAACCTGGGTAATAGTCTTTTGGGCCGGGGAATGCTGGTAGCCCCCCATGCTGGTCTCAGAAACCTAGGTAATGGTTTCTTGGATGAGGGAATGCTGGTGCCCCCCTGGCTGGTCTCAGGATTCCAAGTAATGCTTTCTTGGAACAGGGGTTGCTGGTAGCCCCGTGCCTGGTCTCCGGCACTAGGCTAATGGTCTCTTGGATTGTGGTTTGCTGGTACCTCCCCTGGCTGGTCTTGGGAACCCGGGGAATGGTCTCTTTGACTGGGGATTGCTGGTATCCCTCCTAAGCTGGTCTCAGGAACCTGGGAAAATGGTCTCTTGGACTACGGGTTGCTGGTAGCTACATTAGGCTGCTCTCTGGAACCACTGGTAAAGGTCTCGTGGCCTGGGTAATAATAGTAGCCTCCCTGGCTGGTTTTGGGAACCCAGGTAATGGTATATTTGGACCAAGGAATGCTGGTAGCCCCATTAGGCTGATATCAGGAACACCCAGGTAATGGTCTCTTGGATCAGGAAATGCTGGTAGCCCCCCTAAGCTTGTCTCAGGAACCCTGGTAATGGACTCTTGTACAAGGAATTGCTGGTAGCCCCCACCCCCTAGGCTGGTCTCAGGAACCTGAGGAATGGTCTCTTGGACCAGGGAAAGCTGGTAGCCTCCCTAAGCTAGTCTCAGGAACCTGGGGAATCGTCTCTTGGACCTGGGAATGCTGGTAGTCCCCCAGGCTGGTCTCAGGAACCCGGAGAATGGTCTCTTGGACTAGGGAATGCTGGTAGTCCCCCAGGCTGGTCTCAGGTTCCTGGGGATTTGCCTCTTGGATCAGGGAATGCTAGTAGACCCCCTGGGCTGGTCTCAGGAACTGAGGTAATGATCTCTTGAACCAGGAATGGCTGGTAGCCCCCCTAGGCTGGTCTTGGGAACCCAGGGAATGGTCTCTTGGACTGGAGAAAGCTGGTATCCCCCCAGGCTAGTCTCAGGAACCTGGGGCATGGTCTCTTGGACCGGGGAAAGCTGGTAGCCCAACTAAGCTAGTCTCAGGAACCTGGGGAATGGTTTCTTGTACCGGGGAATGCTGGTGGCCCACAGGTTGGTCTCAGGAACCCAGGTAATGGTCTCTTGGACTGGGAAATGCTGGTAGCCCCCTTGGGGAATGGTCTCTTGGACCCAGGGATGCTGGTAGCCCCCCAGGCTGGTCTCAGGAACCCAGGGAATGGTCTCTTGGACCAGGAATTGCTGGTAGCCCCCCCTAGGCTGGTCTCAGGAACCTGGAACTCTCTACCCCTATCTGTCCAGAGCCCCTCCTATCCTCTGGAACTCCCTACCCCAATCTATTTAACCATCTCCTACTCTGTCCTCCTTTCCTTCAGGAGATCCCTGAAAACACATCTCTTCAGGGATGTCTATCCCACCTAACAGCTGACTATCTTCCCCTCTCCATCAGCTCATCCCTTCCAGTTTATTACCTTTTTTTCAATCACTTCTATAGATTGGAAGCTCTTCTGTGCAGGGTCCTCCTAGCCCTCTTGTATTGATTTGTATGGTGAGGTGCTGTGATGACGCTTGGCACCCCCATATTGTAATACTACATTCCTGGTACGAGCCCCCCCCCCCTACAAGAGACGTGTGGCTGCTGGTAAACCCTTAGCTGGCCCTTCAATACAATGAATCCTGGGATGGCGGGGTCACTGTGCCATTCTATGGGGTCACAGCGCTCCATTCTATGGGGTCACAGCGCTCCATTCTATGGGGTCACAGCGCTCCATTCTATGGGGTCACAGCGCTCCATTCTATGGGGTCACTGTGCTCATTCTATGGGGTCACTGCTCCATTCTATGGGGTCACTGCGCTCCATTCTATGGGGTCACTGCGCTCCATTCTATGGGGTCACTGCTCCATTCTATGGGGTCACTGCGCTCATTCTATGGGGTCACTGTGCTCCATTCTATGGGGTCACTGTGCTCCATTCTATGGGGTCACAGCGCTCCATTCTATGGGGTCACTGCGCTCCATTCTATGGGGTCACAGCGCTCCATTCTATGGGGTCACTGCGCTCCATTCTATGGGGTCACAGCGCTCCATTCTATGGGGTCACAGCGCTCCATTCTATGGGGTCACAGCGCTCCATTCTATGGGGTCACTGCGCTCCATTCTATGGGGTCACTGCGCTCCATTCTATGGGGTCACTGCGCTCCATTCTATGGGGTCACTGCGCTCCATTCTATGGGGTCACTGCTCCATTCTATGGGGTCACTGCGCTCCATTCTATGGGGTCACTGCTCCATTCTATGGGGTCACTGCGCTCCATTCTATGGGGTCACTGCGCTCCATTCTATGGGGTCACTGCGCTCCTTCTATGGGGTCACTGCGCTCATTCTATGGGGTCACTGTGCTCCATTCTATGGGGTCACTGCGCTCATTCTATGGGGTCACTGTACTCCATTCTATGGGGTCACTGTACTCCATTCTATGGGGTCACTGCTCTCCATTCTATGGGGTCACTGTGCTCCATTCTATGGGGTCACTGTGCTCCATTCTATGGGGTCACTGCGCTCATTCTATGGGGTCACTGTGCTCCATTCTATGGGGTCACTGTGCTCCATTCTATGGGGTCACTGCGCTCATTCTATGGGGTCACTGTGCTCCATTCTATGGGGTCACTGCTCTCCATTCTATGGGGTCACTGCTCTCCATTCTATGGGGTCACTGCGCTCCATTGTATGGGGTCACTGTGCTCATTCTATGGGGTCACTGTGCTCCATTCTATGGGGTCACTGTGCTCCATTCTATGGGGTCACTGTGCTCCATTCTATGGGGTCACTGCGCTCATTCTATGGGGTCACTGTGCTCCATTCTATGGGGTCACTGTGCTCCATTCTATGGGGTCACTGCTCTCCATTCTATGGGGTCACTGCTCTCCATTCTATGGGGTCACTGCGCTCCATTCTATGGGGTCACTGCGCTCCATTCTATGGGGTCACTGCTCTCCATTCTATGGGGTCACTGCTCTCCATTCTATGGGGTCACTGCTCTCCATTCTATGGGGTCACTGCTCTCCATTCTATGGGGTCACTGCGCTCCATTGTATGGGGTCACTGTGCTCCATTCTATGGGGTCACTGCTCTCCATTCTATGGGGTCACTGCGCTCCATTGTATGGGGTCACTGTGCTCCATTCTATGGGGTCACTGTGCTCCATTCTATGGGGTCACTGTGCTCCATTCTATGGGGTCACTGCGCTCATTCTATGGGGTCACTGTGCTCCATTCTATGGGGTCACTGCTCTCCATTGTATGGGGTCACTGCGCTCCATTGTATGGGGTCACTGCGCTCCATTGTATGGGGTCACTGCGCTCCATTGTATGGGGTCACTGCGCTCATTCTATGGGGTCACTGCGCTCCATTCTATGGGGTCACAGCGCTCCATTCTATGGGGTCACAGCGCTCCATTCTATGGGGTCACAGCGCTCCATTCTATGGGGTCACAGCGCTCCATTCTATGGGGTCACTGTGCTCCATTCTATGGGGTCACTGTGCTCCATTCTATGGGGTCACTGCGCTCCATTCTATGGGGTCACTGCGCTCCATTCTATGGGGTCACTGCGCTCCATTCTATGGGGTCACTGCGCTCCATTCTATGGGGTCACAGCGCTCCATTCTATGGGGTCACAGCGCTCCATTCTATGGGGTCACAGCGCTCCATTCTATGGGGTCACTGCGCTCATTCTATGGGGTCACTGCGCTCATTCTATGGGGTCACTGCGCTCATTCTATGGGGTCACTGCGCTCCATTCTATGGGGTCACAGCGCTCCATTCTATGGGGTCACTGCGCTCCATTCTTTGGGGTCTCAGCGCTCCATTCTTTGGGGTCACAGCGCTCCATTCTATGGGGTCACTGTGCTCATTCTATGGGGTCACTGCGCTCATTCTATGGGGTCACTGCGCTCCATTCTATGGGGTCACAGCGCTCCATTCTTTGGGGTCTCAGCGCTCCATTCTTTGGGGTCACAGCGCTCCATTCTATGGGGTCACTGTGCTCATTCTATGGGGTCACTTTGCCATTCTATGGGGTCACTGCGCTCCATTCTATGGGGTCACAGCGCTCCATTCTATGGGGTCACTGCGCTCCATTCTATGGGGTCACAGCGCTCCATTCTATGGGGTCACTGCGCTCATTCTATGGGGTCACTGCTCCATTCTATGGGGTCACTGCGCTCCATTCTATGGGGTCACTGCGCTCCATTCTATGGGGTCACTGCTCCATTCTATGGGGTCACTGCTCCATTCTATGGGGTCACTGCTCCATTCTATGGGGTCACTGTGCTCCATTCTAGGAGGTTTACTTGACTATGTAAATTCTGTGTACAACCTCTGACATGAGAGGTGGGGGTGATGTGGATGTATAGCCCGTCTGTAGTCTATATGGAAATGTGAGAACACACCGCGCTCTGTGCGCCTTCCATTACACCCTCCACAAGATTTGCTTACCAGCTGCCTGCAAATTTGTTATTCAAAGTCATCAAACCAGCCAAATACGGACCACAGAACCTATAGAACCCCATAGAGGACAGAGGGAGGACTACAGAGACCTGCTGGAAGATGGGACGGGAAGGACAGGCAATGTGAGCAGAACACACCATTATATATATATAGGGGTTGCTATATAGTTGCAGTGTACAGATAGTCCTATATCTCGAAGTATAAAGATATAGATATCGATGTGTACTCTTTCATACAGATATAAACGGAGTGGACTGCGCTGTGGACGTTTCCCGAAGATGTTGGTGCCGGCCATCCTTTACATTTACTTCCTGAGTGAGTATCCTCTGTTATATGGGCGGTTGTACTTCCTATATGGGTTATAAGGCCAGTAGTGAGATTTCTGACAGCTCCCCAGTTTATGAAGCCTTCCTGGGTCACTGTCCCCCAGTTCCACCACATGTCCCTCATGGAGGTTTACGGCTCCTCCTGTTGGGTAGAGCGGGGTCACAGCATATTTTACATTGAATTTTTGGCATCTTTCAATATTTTTTCACTCTTCAGTCTGTGTATAGGGGTCTTCTTTCTCTTCCCTTACTGACCCGTATTGGTTGTCCTGATTGTATGGTGAATGTCCTCCCCAGCACTGGGCTCGGGTTGTGTGGACTGATGAGCTTTGGTCTTCAAGTTGGGGCAGGTTGAGTGATTGTCTGGGCTTATGAGGGAGCTGAGTGATAGTCTCCGGTTATGGGACGGTTGAGCAGTAGTCTCTGATTATGGGACGGTTGAGCAGTAGAGAAAAAAATAGGAAAAGGGGAATTGGGAAAATAGGACTTTATATGATACACATCACTTAGGTTGAATCAATCAATCAATTAATAGTAGAAATATTTATTGTTAGCCATAATTAGGCAATGTATACCGGTAACATTAATAATAATAGATCAATATGTACAATACAGAATAAAGAAGGACATGATAAGTACATCATATAACAATCCAGGTAATATAATAGAAGTTATTGCACACATGAAATAATGAACCGGCAACATCCCTAATGCATAAAAGGACATAATAAGGAATAAAATAGCATATAAGATTACATGATTGATTCAAACAGTAAAACCCTAGTAAACCCATGATTAATGTGGCATAGCATCAAAAATTCATGCTCGACGCGTTTCGTGGGTTGTTTCCACTCATCAGGAGCAGCTATACATTGGAGGTATCTATAATAGAGTAAAATAAAAAAAAATCTTTCATCAATGGTAATTGATCAAAGAATAGGGAGAAGAGGGACATAGAACTTATAGTCCAATCATTCTTACCTATGGGTAGCTAATGTAGAGTATGGGTAATAATGATAATGAAGATACATCGGAGGTACCAGGGGGCGAAAGACCGCCCCCCCGGGAGCTGAGGTGATGGCTGTGCAGGCGGCGATAGGGCCAGGTGTATAATAATAGGTATTGGCCCCGTGGGGCTTCTGTATCAATAAATAATTAAGGAAGGGTGTTAACATACAAATAGAGGTGCCATGGTAGTGCATAGGAGAATATTAAGTGAAACGAAAGGGGGGGGGAGGGGAGGGTTTTTGGGTGATATGAAGTGATAGGAAATAGAAAAATATATATAATATTTCCTATCACTTCATATCACCCAAAAACCCTCCCCTCCCCCCCCCTTTCGTTTCACTTAATATTCTCCTATGCACTACCATGGCACCTCTATTTGTATGTTAACACCCTTCCTTAATTATTTATTGATACAGAAGCCCCACGGGGCCAATACCTATTATTATACACCTGGCCCTATCGCCGCCTGCACAGCCATCACCTCAGCTCCCGGGGGGGCGGTCTTTCGCCCCCTGGTACCTCCGATGTATCTTCATTATCATTATTACCCATACTCTACATTAGCTACCCATAGGTAAGAATGATTGGACTATAAGTTCTATGTCCCTCTTCTCCCTATTCTTTGATCAATTACCATTGATGAAAGATTTTTTTTTATTTTACTCTATTATAGATACCTCCAATGTATAGCTGCTCCTGATGAGTGGAAACAACCCACGAAACGCGTCGAGCATGAATTTTTGATGCTATGCCACATTAATCATGGGTTTACTAGGGTTTTACTGTTTGAATCAATCATGTAATCTTATATGCTATTTTATTCCTTATTATGTCCTTTTATGCATTAGGGATGTTGCCGGTTCATTATTTCATGTGTGCAATAACTTCTATTATATTACCTGGATTGTTATATGATGTACTTATCATGTCCTTCTTTATTCTGTATTGTACATATTGATCTATTATTATTAATGTTACCGGTATACATTGCCTAATTATGGCTAACAATAAATATTTCTACTATTAATTGATTGATTCAACCTAAGTGATGTGTATCATATAAAGTCCTATTTTCCCAATTCCCCTTTTCCTATTTTTTTCTCAACGAATATGGAATGGAGACCAATGCACGACATGTCATGGCCTCATATAAAGTTCCAACATTTTTTCTCCTTCTCGCAAACGGTTGAGCAGTAGTCTCTGATTATGGGGTGGCTGAGCAGTAGTCTCTGATTATGGGGTGGCTGAGCAGTAGTCTCTGATTATGGGGTAGCTGAGCAGTAGTCTCTGATTATGGGGTGGCTGAGCAGTAGTCTCTGATTATGGGGTGGCTGAGTAGTAGTCTCTGATTATGGGGTGGCTGAGTAGTAGTCTCTGATTATGGGGTGGCTGAGCAGTAGTCTCTGATTATGGGGTGGCTGAGCAGTAGTCTCTGATTATGGGGTGGTTGAGCAGTAGTCTCTGATTATGGGGTGGCTGAGCAGTATTCTCTGATTATGGGGTGGCTGAGCAGTAGTCTCTGATTATGGGGTGGCTGAGTAATAGTCTCTGATTATGGGGTGGCTGAGCAGTAGTCTCTGATTATGGGGTGGCTGAGCAGTAGTCTCTGATTATGGGGTGGCTGAGCAGTATTCTCTCATTATGGGGTGGCTGAGTAGTAATCTTCAGTTATTGGGTGGACAAGCAATAGTCTCTGATTATGGGGTGACTGAGAGGTATGCTCCAGCTTTAGCGTGGCTGAGCAGCAGTCTCTGATTATGAGGTTGCTTAGAGGTAGTCTCCAGATATGGGGTGGTTGAGCCAAAGGCTGTGGTTTTGGGGTGGCTGAACGGTAGTCTCTACTTATGTAGGTGGCGGAGAGGTATGTTCCAGTTATGGCCAGAATCAGCAGTAGTCTCTGGTTATGTGGTGGCTGAGTGGTAGATTCCAATTAGGGAGGTGATTGAGTGATCATCTCTGGTTATGGGGTTTCTGAGCAGTAGTGCCCAGTTATGGGGTGGCTGAGTAGTTGTCTCTGGTTATGGGGTAGCTGAGTGGTTGTCTCTGGTTATGGGGTAGCTGAGTGGTAGTCTCTGGTTATGGGGTAGCTGAGCAGTAGTCTCTGATTATGGGGTGGCTGAGCAGTAGTCTCTGATTATGGGGTAGCTGAGCAGTAGTCTCTGATTATGGGGTGGCTGAGCAGTAGTCTCTGATTATGGGGTGGCTGAGCAGTAGTCTCTGATTATGGGGTGGCTGAGCAGTAGTCTCTGATTATGGGGTGGCTGAGCAGTAGTCTCTGATTATGGGGTGGCTGAGTAGTAGTCTCTGATTATGGGGTGGCTGAGTAGTAGTCTCTGGTTATGGGGTAGCTGAGCAGTAGTCTCTGATTATGGGGTGGCTGAGCAGTAGTCTCTGATTATGGGGTGGCTGAGTAGTAGTCTCTGATTATGGGGTGGCTGAGCAGTAGTCTCTGATTATGGGGTGGCTGAGTAGTAGTCTCTGATTATGGGGTGGCTGAGCAGTATTCTCTGATTATGGGGTGGCTGAGCAGTAATCTTCAGTTATTGGGTGGACAAGCAATAGTCTCTGATTATGGGGTGGCTGAGTAGTAATCTTCAGTTATTGGGTGGACAAGCAATAGTCTCTGATTATGGGGTGGCTGAGTAGTAGTCTCTGATTATGGGGTGGCTGAGTAGTATTCTCTGATTATGGGGTGGCTGAGCAGTATTCTCTCATTATGGGGTGGCTGAGTAGTAATCTTCAGTTATTGGGTGGACAAGCAATAGTCTCTGATTATGGGGTGGCTGAGCAGTAGTCTCTGATTATGGGGTGGCTGAGCAGTAGTCTCTGATTATGGGGTGGCTGAGTAGTATTCTCTGATTATGGGGTGGCTGAGCAGTATTCTCTCATTATGGGGTGGCTGAGTAGTAATCTTCAGTTATTGGGTGGACAAGCAATAGTCTCTGATTATGGGGTGACTGAGAGGTATGCTCCAGCTTTAGCGTGGCTGAGCAGCAGTCTCTGATTATGAGGTTGCTTAGAGGTAGTCTCCAGATATGGGGTGGTTGAGCCAAAGGCTGTGGTTTTGGGGTGGCTGAACGGTAGTCTCTACTTATGTAGGTGGCGGAGAGGTATGTTCCAGTTATGGCCAGAATCAGCAGTAGTCTCTGGTTATGTGGTGGCTGAGTGGTAGATTCCAATTAGGGAGGTGATTGAGTGATCATCTCTGGTTATGGGGTTTCTGAGCAGTAGTGTCCAGTTATGGGGTGGCTGAGTAGTTGTCTCTGGTTATGGGGTAGCTGAGTGGTTGTCTCTGGTTATGGGGTAGCTGAGTGGTAGTCTCTGGTTATGGGGTAGCTGAGTGGTAGTCTCTGGTTATGGGGTAGCTGAGTGATCGTGTCTGGTTATAGGGTAACTGAGTTATAGTGTCTGATTATAGAGTGGCTGAGTGGTAGTCTCCAGTTATGGGGTGGCTGAGTGGTATTCTCTGGTTGTGGGGTTTTTGAGTACCAGTGTCAAGTTATGGGGTGGCTGAGTGGTAATCTCTGGTTTTGGTGTCGCTTAGAGGTAATCTCTGATTTTGGAGTGGCTGAATGGTAGTGTCCAGTTTTGGGGTGGCTGAGAGGTAGTCTCTGGTTATGGGATAGCTTAGCGGTAGTCTCTGGTTATGGGCTGGCTGAGCAGTAGTCTTTGGTCTTGGGGTGGGGTTGCCATCCATTGATCTCGGGTTATGACTGAGTGGTAGTCTTGGAGTGGCTGAAAGGTTCTAACCTGCTGAGACTACCAGATAGCCACCCCATAAGAAGAATCCACCACTATCAGGTAGTCTCAGGTTAGGACTGAGTGGTGGATTCTGGTTACGGGGTGGCTATCTGGTAGTTTCAGGTTAGGACTGAGTGGCGGATTCTGGTTATGGGGTGGCTATCCGGCAGTCTCAGGTTAGGACTGAGTGGTGGATTCTGTTTATGGGGTGGCTATCTGGTAGTCTCAGCAGGTTAGGACTGAGTGGTGGATTCCGGTTATGGGGTGGCTATCTGGTAGTCTCAGCAGGTTAGCACTGAGTGGTGGATTCTGGTTATGGCGTGGCTATCTGGTAGTCTCAGCAGGTTAGGACTGAGTGGTGGATTCCGGTTATGGGGTGGCTATCTGGTAGTCTCAGGTTAGGACTGAGTGGTGGATTCTGGTTATGGGGTGGCTATCTGGTAGTCTCAGCAGGTTAGCACTGAGTGGTGGATTCTGGTTATGGCGTGGCTATCTGGTAGTCTCAGCAGGTTAGGACTGAGTGGTGGATTCCGGTTATGGGGTGGCTATCTGGTAGTCTCAGGTTAGGACTGAGTGGTGGATTCTGGTTATGGGGTGGCTATCTGGTAGTCTCACGTTAGGACTGAGTGGTGGATTCTGGTTATGGGGTGGCTATCCGGTAGTCTCAGGTTAGGACTGAGTGGTGGATTCTGGTTATGGGGTGGCTATCTGGTAGTCTCACGTTAGGACTGAGTGGTGGATTCTGGTTATGGGGTGGCTATCCGGTAGTCTCAGGTTAGGACTGAGTGGTGGATTCTGGTTATGGGGTGGCTATCTGGTAGTCTCACGTTAGGACTGAGTGGTGGATTCTGGTTATGGGGTGGCTATCCGGTAGTCTCAGGTTAGGACTGAGTGGTGGATTCTGGTTATGGGGTGGCTATCCGGTAGTCTCATGTTAGGACTGAGTGGTGGATTCTGGTTATGGGGGGGCTATCAGTTATGGGGTGGCTATCTGGCAGTCTCAGGTTAGGACTGAGTGGTGGATTCTGGTTATGGGGTGGCTATCTGGTAGACTCAGGTTAGGACTGAGTGGTGGATTCTGGTTAAGGCGTGGCTATCCGGTAGTCTCAGGTTAGGACTGAGTGGTGAATTCAGGTTATGGGGTGGCTATCCGGTAGTCTCACGTTAGGACTGAGTGGTGGATTCTGCTTATGGGGTGGCTATCTGGCAGTCCTCACGTTAGGACTGAGTGGTGGATTCTGGTTATGGGGTGGCTATCTGGTAGTCTCAGATTAGGACTGAGTGGTGGATTCTGGTTATGGGGTGGCTATCTGGTAGTCTCAGATTAGGACTGAGTGGTGGATTCTGGTTATGGCGTGGCTATCTGGTAGTCTCAGGTTAGGACTGAGTGGTGGATTCTGGTTATGGGGTGGCTATCCGGTAGTCTCAGATTAGGACTGAGTGGTGGATTCTGGTTATGGGGTGGCTATCCGGCAGTCTCAGGTTAGGACTGAGTGGTGGATTCTGGTTATGGCGTGGCTATCCGGCAGTCTCAGGTTAGGACTGAGTGGTGGATTCTGGTTATGGGGTGGCTATCCGGCAGTCTCAGGTTAGGACTGAGTGGTGGATTCTGGTTATGGCGTGGCTATCCGGCAGTCTCAGGTTAGGACTGAGTGGTGAATTCTGGTTATGGGGTGGCTATCTGGTAGTCTCAGATTAGGACTGAGTGGTGGATTCTGGTTATGGCGTTTCTATCCGGCAGTCTCAGGTTAGGACTGAGTGGTGGATTCTGGTTATGGGGTGGCTATCTGGTAGACTCAGGTTAGGACTGAGTGGTGGATTCTGGTTAAGGCGTGGCTATCCGGTAGTCTCAGGTTAGGACTGAGTGGTGAATTCAGGTTATGGGGTGGCTATCCGGTAGTCTCACGTTAGGACTGAGTGGTGGATTCTGCTTATGGGGTGGCTATCTGGCAGTCCTCACGTTAGGACTGAGTGGTGGATTCTGGTTATGGGGTGGCTATCTGGTAGTCTCAGATTAGGACTGAGTGGTGGATTCTGGTTATGGCGTGGCTATCTGGTAGTCTCAGATTAGGACTGAGTGGTGGATTCTGGTTATGGCGTTTCTATCCGGTAGTCTCAGATTAGGACTGAGTGGTGGATTCTGGTTATGGGGTGGCTATCCGGCAGTCTCAGGTTAGGACTGAGTGGTGGATTCTGGTTATGGCGTGGCTATCCGGCAGTCTCAGGTTAGGACTGAGTGGTGGATTCTGGTTATGGGGTGGCTATCTGGTAGACTCAGGTTAGGACTGAGTGGTGAATTCTGGTTATGGGGTGGCTATCTGGTAGTCTCAGATTAGGACTGAGTGGTGGATTCTGGTTATGGCGTTTCTATCCGGCAGTCTCAGGTTAGGACTGAGTGGTGGATTCTGGTTATGGGGTGGCTATCTGGTAGTCTCAGATTAGGACTAAATGGTGAATTCTGGTTATGGGGTGGCTATCCGGCAGTCTCGGGTTAGGACTGAGTGGTGGATTCTGGTTATGGGGTGGCTATCTGGTAGTCTCAGATTAGGACTGAGTGGTGGATTCTGGTTATGGCGTGGCTATCTGGTAGACTCAGGTTAGGACTGGGTGGTAGATTCTGGTTATGGCGTGGCTATCCGGCAGTCTCGGGTTAGGACTGAGTGGTGGATTCTGGTTATGGGGTGGCTATCTGGTAGTCTCAGGTTAGGACTGAGTGGTGGATTCTGGTTATGGCGTTTCTATCCGGCAGTCTCAGGTTAGGACTGAGTGGTGGATTCTGGTTATGGGGTGGCTATCTGGTAGTCTCAGATTAGGACTGAATGGTGAATTCTGGTTATGGGGTGGCTATCCGGCAGTCTCAGGTTAGGACTGAGTGGTGGATTCTGGTTATGGGGTGACTATCCGGCAGTCTCAGGGTAGGACTGAGTGGTGGATTCTGGTTAAGGAATTGCTATTTGGTAGCCAGACTCAGGTTAGGACTTTCTGGTAATCTCTGGGTATGGAGTAGCAGAAGAGATCGCCTCCATGTTTCTCCTGTGGACACCAGCGGTGAGATCTCCCAGCATAGTGCCGGCTCAGTCTCCGCCATCTTTGTGTGTTCCTGCTCCTCCTCTTACATTCTACATGATATACAATAAATACAAAATGTAGCCGGAATGGCGAGAGCTCCTGACAATGTGCTGCCAGGTTGGTGGTCCCGTATCTGGAGCTCCTAGTTATCAGCAGAACGCCAACTTGGTGGAATGGACTTCCTAGAAGCAGGCTGGAGGGACAAGTGAGAATAAAGAACAATACTTTTATCCTTTAAGGTTTCTTAGTGGAGACAGAAAGTGATGAGAGGTGCGCCTGATGTATCCCCCCTCTTCTCCTGCCCGTGACAAGTCCTCTTTGTGTCTCTCCACAGGGTCCGCTCAGGGGCTCAGCTTCCCTTCGTCTCCGTACTACCTGGTGAAGCAGTCACTGACCTGGGTGGAGGCCTTGAATTATTGCCGGACGCAGTACACAGACCTGGCCAGCATTGAGTCGGATACGGAGCTGATGCAGGTGTCGGCGGTGGCGCTCCTGAGTGAGGTGTGGGTGGGACTGTACCTGTGCTCCCCGGGGCTCTGGCGCTGGAGTACTGGTAACGCCTTAGGAACCTATACCAAATGGAATTCCGGGATGCCGGGCCTGACCTCCTATTCCTGTGCGAGGTACAGCTTGTTAAAGTGGAATGACGGGAGATGTGACTCCAAATTCTACTTCGTGTGTTACAAAGGTGAGTCCATGGGGGCCAAAGTGTATAGAAAGGTGCAGGACCACAAGGAGTCCACTGGGCTGAGTCATCTGTGGTCCTTGTATATCCCAGGAACTCAGCACAGGGATGGTGGGAACACCCTTTATAATGGGCACAGCAGGTGTACAGACCCGGGAACTCAGCACAGGGATGGTGGGAACCCCTCATAATGGGCACAGCGGGTGTACAGACCCGGGAACTCAGCACAGGGATGGTGAGAACCCCTCATAATGGGCACAGCGGGTGTACAGACCCGGGAACTCAGCACAGGGATGGTGAGAACCCCTCATAATGGGCACAGCGGGTGTACAGACCCGGGAACTCAGCACAGGGATGGTGGGAACCCCTATAAATGTTTTAAAACGATCCTGGCTCCCTACCTTGCGGAGGTTTTTAATGGCTGTTTGGATGAGGGTTCTCTCCCTCCCTCCATGAGGCAATCTGCAGTGATCCTTCTGTCAAAGGGTAAAGATCCTTCCATGATTGGGAATTGGCGCCCCATTAGCCTTCTTAATGTCGATAGGAAGATACTGGCAAAGATTTTCTTCTGGCGATTATCACCAGTGGCAGGCAGTTTGTTATCCCGCCACCAGCACTGTTCGGTCCAAGGTAGAAGCACTTTCTCAGCGGTGTTAGCTGTCCGGGAGGCCTTGGAGCGTTGTAGGGCTGCTGGTTGGGGTAAATTTTTGCTGACATTGGATCAGGCTAAGGCCTTTGATCGGGTTAATCATGAGTACTTGTGGCTCCTTCTTGACAAATATGGCCTGGAGGGGGGTTTCATTGATTGGCTCAAGATTTTGTACAAAGGGCTGAAAGCTTTCCTCTGGTTAATGGTTGGATCGGGCAGCTCTTTGCAGTCGGCTCGGGTGTGCGTCAGGGGTGTCCATTGAGTCCTCTGCTATATGTGTTTGCAATCGACCCCTTCATTAGAAGGCTAGAGAGTGGACCATTGTGTGGGGTACCTTTGGGCATCGCTGGTGAGCCTCCTTTGAAGGTTGTGGCCTATGCTGATGATGTTTCTGTTTTTATCTCTGGGACTGCGGAGGCGCAGGAGGTGGTCTCAGTGATAGGGCAGTATGCAGAGGCATCAGGTTCAAAGGTCAACCAGGACAAGTGTGAAGCTTTCTGGATGGGTGTGGAAGGTGAGAGCTTTGTTCTCCCGGATGACTTCCCGGAGCCCCAACAAAAAATTAGAGTTCTAGGCATTGAATTCGGCCCAGGTGACTATGGTCATGCAAATTGGGTGAACAGGCTGGAGAATGCCGATGCCAAGGTGGCAAGCTGGAAAGGTTGGCAGCTTTCCTTGAGGGAAAAGGTTGATCTGATCAAGACTTACCTGATTCCGATTTTTCTGTATGTCAGTTTTGTTTGCATTTTGCCAGTTTCTCTCTATACCAGGATCTATAGTTGTTTCTTCCAGCTGTTATGGGGGAACAGAATAAACCTTGTCAAAAGGAATGTGACTTACCTTCCTAGGCGGGAGGGTGGTCTAGGGATGGTCAACCCTGTAGTCTTTTTCTCTCTAATGTTTGTGAAGTACAATCTTGGTAACATGTTGGCAGAGAGACCGCCTGGGTGGGTTGGTATTTTCCAGTCCTGGTTTAGGCCCTTTCTGCGAGACTGGGAGAATGGTGGGCCAGTGAAAAGCCTGAGGGTCAAGCATGAACAGCTCCCGGCTTATGTTGCCCCGTGTTTGAAAATGCTTCGGCAGTGGCAAGTAACAGCAGGAGAAGTCAGATCTCTTCCAAGGAAACTTCTTGAGAAGCGGATCATGAGCTCTGCTTTTTGCGAGCCACTGGCCTTGAGGGATTGCCCAAGCCTGGTTTTGGGGGAGGGTTTGCGATTGATTAATTTGGAGAGAATCCCAATGAAGTTTAGGGATCAGGCTTGGCTTGCCTTTCATGGAAAACTATATGTGAAGGGCAACTTGAAGTTTCTTTCCATGAGTGATCGGGGCTGCCCGAGAGTGGAGTGTGGAGGAGTGGTGGAGTCCATGGATCACTTTCTACTTCAATGCCCTTTTAATATAGAGGTGTACAAGAGGGTGGGGAGGGCTCTGAGTATACCCTTCCTCCCCCATATGAGTTATGCAGAGTGGGTGTATGGGGCATTCCAGACTCGTCGGGATTATGATTTGGAAACACTTTTTTTAGTTAGTCTAGTAGTCCGTTATTTCACGTGGAGTGCACGGTGTCAGGTATCCTTACGGGGTAAAATCCTCCCTGTCGAAGTAGTGGTGCAGGACATTCTGGGTGAGGTTGGGAAGATTCGGGGTCTTGAGAAAGGCAGGTGGCAGCAGGAGGCCTGGATAAGGGCGTGGAGGAATATCAGGACTCTGTAGCTGCTGCCTGTTGATCTCGGGGTGTGCGGCTTTTCTTTGTATTCTTGATTCACCCCCCTAGATTTTCAAGATGAAATATATTTTTGATAAAAGGCTCCATGCATGGTGACGGTGATGTTCCTTAGTCCCGTAGGGATTGTGTTGTGCGCAATTTGGTTTGTACCATTTATTATGTTCTTGTTTTGTATTATCAAATTCAATTATTTTGTAAATATGTTTTATTTATTTATTATGGTTTTATTGTATATAAGTTGTTGTTTGTAAGATTTTTCAATAAACAAAATTAACCCCTCATAATGGGCACAGCGGGTGTACAGACCCGGGAACTCAGCACAGGGATGGTGGGAACCCCTCATAATGGGCACAGCGGGTGTACAGACCCGGGAACTCAGCACAGGGATGGTGGGAACCCCTCATAATGGACACAGCGGGTGTACAGACCCGAGAACTCAGCACAGGGATGGTGGGAACCCCTCATAATGGGCACAGCGGGTGTACAGACCCGGGAACTCAGCACAGGGATGGTGGGAACCTCTCATAATGGGCACAGCGGGTGTACAGACCCGGGAACTCAGCACAGGGATGGTGGGAACCTCTCATAATGGGCACAGCGGGTGTACAGACCCGGGAACTCAGCACAGGGATGGTGGGAACCTCTCATAATGGGCACAGCGGGTGTACAGACCCGGGAACTCAGCACAGGGATGGTGGGAACCCCTCATAATGGGCACAGCGGGTGTACAGACCCGGGAACTCAGCACAGGGATGGTGGGAACCCCTCATAATGGGCACAGCGGGTGTACAGACCCGGGAACTCAGCACAGGGATGGTGGGAACCCCTCATAATGGGCACAGCGGGTGTACAGACCCGGGAACTCAGCACAGGGATGGTGGGAACCCCTCATAATGGGCACAGCGGGTGTACAGACCCGGGAACTCAGCACAGGGATGGTGAGAACCCCTCATAATGGGCACAGCGGGTGTACAGACCCAGGAACTCAGCACAGGGATGGTGAGAACCCCTCATAATGGGCACAGCGGGTGTACAGACCCGGGAACTCAGCACAGGGATGGTGAGAACCCCTCATAATGGGCACAGCGGGTGTACAGACCCGGGAACTCAGCACAGGGATGGTGGGAACCCCTCATAATGGGCACAGCGGGTGTACAGACCCGGGAACTCAGCACAGGGATGGTGAGAACCCCTCATAATGGGCACAGCGGGTATACAGACCGGGAACTCAGCACAGGGATGGTGAGAACCCCTCATAATGGGCACAGCGGGTGTACAGACCTGGGAACTCAGCACAGGGATGGTGGGAACCCCTCATAATGGGCACAGCGGGTATACAGACCCGGGAACTCAGCACAGGGATCTCATCAATAAGGCCCCCAAGGGGTATATTATATTATTGTTTAGGAAATGATTGTCATTGGCCCATGTAACCCAGAACACCAAACTATTTTTTGCAGCCATAGACTGCAGTGATCTGCAGGACCCTATATCTGATGTTAGACCAAGATTGCCACCTGCATGGCATTCTTCCCCAGTTCCAACAATATACTTGGCTTCCAATCCCAGATTGTATGTGTGATTGTGAGGATATTTGAGTATATGTTCCATTATGGTCGAGTGTCGTGGATAGGCTGTACATCGATGTAGTGAAATAACCATCCTTTTTTTTTTTGCCTCGGCAGCAACCAACACAACAGCGCCCAACATTCCCGCTACTTGTCAGTGGCCCTTGGTGTCCACCACTGTTGCCTCTCTTACCAATCCAATAAATGAAAGTACCCCAATTGGGAACAACCAACCAACCAACGGACCCACCAATGGCTTCAACCAACAAAACAATGGCATGAACCAGCAAAATGGTGGTGGTGGTAACCAACAAACCAATGGTGGTATCCAACAAATCACTGGTGTCAACCAACTAACTAATGGTGGTATCCAACAAATCACTGGTGTCAACCAACTAACCAATGGTGGTATCCAACAAATCACTGGTGTCAACCAACTAACCAATGATGTCAGCCAACAAGCCAATGATGTCAGCCAACAAACCGATGGCTTCAGCATACAATCTCCAGGCCTCACCATACAGAAAAGATCTATAAGCCTACCGCAAGGCTCTTTGCTCGATGACAGTTTTTCATCTTCATCATCTTCATCTTTCTCTTCCTCTGTATCTTCACTTGTTAATGATCTTTTGGCTCACCCCGAGGCTACTGTACAGACACCCTCTACAGCGACCACAACAAGCTCAGTGTCCACAGGTAAGACCATATAAAAATATCAGACTCCCAAACAAAAATGAAGAGAATATGACTGTATACAGCCCCTCACCTCATCTCAAATATATTACGGGAAAAGTAGAGAAAGATTGCCCCGGGGATTGTATGGGGGTGGGGTGGGGGGAGTGTATTTATGTAACACAAGTGACAAGTAAATGAAAAAGGATATATAGCTTTATTCAAAAACTTACATGAAATGTATAGTTAAAAAACAGTATAATATAATGAGCAACTCATACAGTTAAATTCGACACCGTGTTGGAAGGGGCTCTAAGATAGCAGAACGCGATCGAACATGATGATAAAGAAACCCAACGTGTTTCGGATTATTGTTAGTACAATTCCTTCTTCAGGGAGTTTTTTTTTTGGGGGGGGGGGGGATATACTGTATGATCTAAAATACAAAATACATAGGTAGAACATAGTAATCATTATTCATAAAATACATGAAATAATATATAAATAGTGGGGATTGGAGCTTTTGGGGAATAACAAACGGGGGGGGGGGGGGGGAGCAAAGAATTACCGTAATCAAAGGGACTTACTTAGTTCAGAAATAGTACCCGTATCCTAGACAGATGAAAATTTGATGGTTTTACAGATATCACTCCATGTTCCGGTCTCCATAATACCATTCAGTAGCGTCTTCAAGAAAGTTTAGCGGTGTATGGGCCTGTAAGTTGTGGGCTATAGATTAAAAAAATATGTGGAGCTTCCCCAATAAAGCTGGTAGGACTTGGCATCAAAGCAGGGACCCCTCGGATATGTCAGGCCAGGGAGTCCACCAGGAACAGCAAAAAGGAGGGGTGCAGGTCCCTAAATGTAAATATATAGTAGTATGAGTATAATATAAATACATGCAATTAGTAATAATGACCATATATGGTCATGAAAAAGGGGGGGGGGGGGCAGATAAATTAAAAAAGTGGCCACTAAATGCAGGTAGTTTACAGAAATGTCACAGACTTGTATATAGGTGCTGACTGAAGAGACCACGTTATGGTCATAGGGTGGTAGTATAAACAAGAATGGAATATACCAAAGGGATAAGACGGTAAATAATTGGGGTAAATTACTATATACAAATATAATAAAGTAGTAAGGTGAATCGCATAATTCGGCCAGAAATTGTATTTACCGATTAAGCCATATGAATCCCTATGGTGAAAGTAGCTACTTATAGAAGTTTAAAAACAAATAGTCCAAAAAAAAAACCAGTCAGCAAGTCAAGTACTTAGTGACTGGAACTGCAATGGGGTCTCCTTGGTCCTAGAAGTGTAGTCTAGGTGTACAGCGGGAGAGAGCGCTACTTGGAGGTTTAAGTAGCAGCTGGTTAGGGAGACCGCCGCCCAGAAAGGGCGGAGAATGCTAATAATGAGGGTGTGTAGGGGCTGAACCAGATTCGGCGATACATCTAACACAGCCCACAGAAGTGTCAGCAGAGAGATACAATATCGCCGAATAGCTGTTCCCCCGGCGCGGCGGGGTCCGACGTCACCGCCTCGAAGGCGCGATGACGTCAGGCGTCGGAGAGCCTCCGTCACGGGAAGAGGGGGCCAAGCCGGAGCCGGCGGTCGGAGCCAGACCCCAAGAAAAGCCCATGGTAAGGCCCCGAACCAGGAGGGTGCGGGGCCTACCCGTGTCGGGGGACACCGCAAAAGGTCGCAGACGTTATCCCAGCAGGTCCAAAAATGCTCGATGCCAATTAGCAGGGGGGCAAACATATGACATAATGTAGGAGATCGAAAATAGGAGTGAGGCTGAAAGGTATAAAGTATACATTTGATTATATACAGACAGCAATGCACTGATACGCAAAATATCAAAGGTATAAATAGTACAATATGCATAACATAAAGCAAACTATACATATTTTATCTTCATGAATTCAAAACAAGTATTGGAAAAAAATATAGAGCAACAAGATGATAAACATTGGTGAAAAAATGCAATGTACATAACTATAAATCCCCTTCATAGCCCCCCGATGTAAAGCCCTGTAAAAAGGGTTTGAAGCTTAGTATTTCATTAAGGCCTGGGGGTGAGGTGGTTTTAAGATTTGAGATCCACCTCATTTCCCGTTGAAGGAGTATCTTATTAAGATCGGAAATTAGGTGCATCTCAAATCCATTCCACCTAATGCCATTCTTTGATGCTATAGCAACCAATGACCAATCATTCATTTCCTGGCATTTGAAATTTAGGTCAGGTGTTTTAGAATAGAAAAAATGGGGTCCTGTGACAGATTCCCACAAGTTCAGGCCGAACCCTTTGCTGCTAATTACCTCAGTTTTCCACACCTACAGTAGTGTGCGTTTTGAGGACCAAATCACTGCATCTTCATTCCCCTTATTACCATATCAGCCATTAAACCTAGGCAATTCCCTGCAGTCATATTGCCAGTCAGACCTAAAGGGAGAGGCAGAGGTTCTGAGGCGGTAGGAGGTGTGCAGGTCCTGCAGGACAATGTGGTGGTCGGGCTGCACTCTAGAGCAGGGTTCTCAAACAGGCGGCCCTCCAGCTGTTGCGAAACTACAAGTCCCATCATGCCTCTGCCTGTGGGAGTCATGCTTATAACTGTCAGCCTTGCAATGCCTCATGGGACTTGTAGTTTCGCAACAGCTAAAGGGCCACCAATTTGAGACCCCTGATCTAGAGGCAGCCATGTTCCTGCAGCTGCAGCTTACTGCCAGGTGGGCCCCAGTGATGAGAGTGAGGGTGATGAAGTTACATAGACGATGTGGGTGCTCCGGAATGTAGAGGAGAAAACTGAGGTAGGGGTTCTGCATGCAGAAGTGGTAGGAGGAGAGCAGTTCCTGCATGACAATGTGGTGGTCAGGCTGCACTATCTAAAGGCAGCCATGTTCCTGCAGCTGCAGCTTACTGCCAGGTGGGCCCCAGTGATGAGAGTGAGGGTGATGGTGTTACATACAAAACGTGGGTGCCCAGGAATATAGAGGAGGTAAGGGAAGGAGAACATTGGTGTGGGAGGATCTCATCCAGAGGAAGAGGCAGCTTGCAGAGGACTGCAGGGAAGCATCTATCATATTCCACCAGGTGGCGCTACCACACAGGCACTGGACACTGCTACCCTCAGGGTTGGTTCACAGAGCTCTGTCCGGGGCATTTGGGTACCACAAAATCGCTGGCTCAGCAGCTGCCCAGACCACCATGAATTATTCTATAGGCTGAACGCTTGTCATGGGTTGCGGCACACTATTCCTGAGCCGTGACGTCTGTATTTGTTTGTTTATTCGAATACACTTCCTTGTTTACCAGACTCCACCACAATGTCCTCAACATACCAAGCGTGGATCACAGAGGCCACCTCAGATATGCCAACAATTGTTTTTTTTATTGTCCCGCCACTATATTGTTTTCTTCCAGTCTGTTATCTTTGGTGACGGAGACACCCAGCAGCTCCTTCTTCACACTCCGAACCCAGCAGCTCCTTCTTCACACTCCGAACCCAGCAGCCCCTTCTTCACACTCTGAACCCAGCAGCTCCTTCTTCACACTCCGAACCCAGCAGCTCCTTCTTCACACTCTGAACCCAGCAGCTCCTTCTTCACACTCTGAACCCAGCAGCTCCTTCTTCACACTCCGAACCCAGCTGCTCCTTCTTCCCACTCCGAACCCAGCAGCTCCTTCTTCACACTCCGAACCCAGCAGCTCCTTCTTCACACTCCGAACCCAGCAGCCCCTTCTTCACACTCTGAACCCAGCAGCTCCTTCTTCACACTCCGAACACAGCAGCTCCTTCTTCACACTCTGAACCCAGCAGCTCCTTCTTTACACTCTGAACCCAGCAGCTCCTTCTTCACACTCTGAACCCAGCAGCTCCTTCTTCACACTCCGAACCCAGCAGCTCCTTCTTCACACTCTGAACCCAGCAGCTCCTTCTTCCCACTCTGAACCCAGCAGCTCCTTCTTCCCACTCTGAACCCAGCAGCTCCTTCTTCCCACTCTGAACCCAGCAGCTCCTTCTTCCCACTCTGAACCCAGCAGCTCCTTCTTCCCACTCTGAACCCAGCGGCTCCTTCTTCACACTCCGAACCCAGCAGCTCCTTCTTCACACTCTGAACCCAGCAGCTCCTTCTTCACACTCCGAACCCAGCAGCTCCTTCTTCACACTCCGAACCCAGCAGCTCCTTCTTCACACTCTGAACCCAGCAGCTCCTTCTTCACACTCTGAACCCAGCAGCTCCTTCTTCACACTCCGAACCCAGCAGCTCCTTCTTCACACTCCGAACCCAGCAGCTCCTTCTTCACACTTCGAACCCAGCAGCTCCTTCTTCACACTCTGAACCCAGCAGCTCCTTCTTCACTCTCTGAACCCAGCAGCTCCTTCTTCACACTCTGAACCCAGCAGCTCCTTCTTCACACTCTGAACCCAGCAGCTCCTTCTTCACACTCTGAACCCAGCAGCTCCTTCTTCACTCTCTGAACTCAGCAGCTCCTTCTTCACACTCTGAACCCAGCAGCTCTTTCTTCCCACTCCGAACCCAGCAGCTCCTTCTTCACACTCCGAACCCAGCAGCTCCTTCTTCACACTCTGAACCCAGCAGCTCCTTCTTCACACTCTGAACCCAGCAGCTCCTTCTTCACACTCTGAACCCAGCAGCTCCTTCTTCACACTCTGAACCCAGCAGCTCCTTCTTCACACTCTGAACCCAGCAGCTCCTTCTTCACACTCTGAACCCAGCAGCTCCTTCTTCACACTCCGAACCCAGCAGCTCCTTCTTCTAACTCCGAACCCAGCAGCTCCTTCTTTACACTCTGAACCCAGCAGCTCCTTCTTCACACTCCGAACCCAGCAGCTCCTTCTTCACTCTCTGAACCCAGCAGCTCCTTCTTCACACTCTGAACCCAGCAGCTCCTTCTTCACACTCCGAACCCAGCAGCTCCTTCTTCACACTCCGAACCCAGCAGCTCCTTCTTCACACTCTGAACCCAGCAGCTCCTTCTTCACACTCCGAACCCAGCAGCTCCTTCTTCACTCTCTGAACCCAGCAGCTCCTTCTTCACTCTCTGAACCCAGCAGCTCCTTCTTCACACTCTGAACCCAGCAGCTCCTTCTTCACACTCTGAACCCAGCAGCTCCTTCTTCACTCTCTGAACCCAGCAGCTCCTTCTTCACACTCTGAACCCAGCAGCTCTTTCTTCCCACTCCGAACCCAGCAGCTCCTTCTTCACACTCCGAACCCAGCAGCTCCTTCTTCACACTCTGAACCCAGCAGCTCCTTCTTCACACTCTGAACCCAGCAGCTCCTTCTTCACACTCTGAACCCAGCAGCTCCTTCTTCACACTCTGAACCCAGCAGCTCCTTCTTCACACTCTGATCCCAGCAGCTCTTTCTTCCCACTCCGAACCCAGCAGCTCCTTCTTCACACTCTGAACCCAGCAGCTCCTTCTTCACACTCTGATCCCAGCAGCTCTTTCTTCCCACTCCGAACCCAGCAGCTCCTTCTTCACACTCTGAACCCAGCAGCTCCATCTTCACATTTTGAACCCAGCAGCTCCTTCTTCACACTCTGAACCCAGCAGCTCCTTCTTCACTCTCTGAACCCAGCAGCTCCTTCTTCACACTCTGAACCCAGCAGCTCTTTCTTCCCACTCCGAACCCAGCAGCTCCTTCTTCACACTCCGAACCCAGCAGCTCCTTCTTCACACTCTGAACCCAGCAGCTCCTTCTTCACACTCTGAACCCAGCAGCTCCTTCTTCACACTCTGAACCCAGCAGCTCCTTCTTCACACTCTGAACCCAGCAGCTCCTTCTTCACACTCCGAACCCAGCAGCTCCTTCTTCACACTCTGAACCCAGCAGCTCCTTCTTCACACTCCGAACCCAGCAGCTCCTTCTTCTAACTCCGAACCCAGCAGCTCCTTCTTTACACTCTGAACCCAGCAGCTCCTTCTTCACACTCCGAACCCAGCAGCTCCTTCTTCACTCTCTGAACCCAGCAGCTCCTTCTTCACACTCTGAACCCAGCAGCTCCTTCTTCACACTCCGAACCCAGCAGCTCCTTCTTCACACTCCGAACCCAGCAGCTCCTTCTTCACACTCTGAACCCAGCAGCTCCTTCTTCACACTCCGAACCCAGCAGCTCCTTCTTCACTCTCTGAACCCAGCAGCTCCTTCTTCACTCTCTGAACCCAGCAGCTCCTTCTTCACACTCTGAACCCAGCAGCTCCTTCTTCACACTCTGAACCCAGCAGCTCCTTCTTCACTCTCTGAACCCAGCAGCTCCTTCTTCACACTCTGAACCCAGCAGCTCTTTCTTCCCACTCCGAACCCAGCAGCTCCTTCTTCACACTCCGAACCCAGCAGCTCCTTCTTCACACTCTGAACCCAGCAGCTCCTTCTTCACACTCTGAACCCAGCAGCTCCTTCTTCACACTCTGAACCCAGCAGCTCCTTCTTCACACTCTGAACCCAGCAGCTCCTTCTTCACACTCTGATCCCAGCAGCTCTTTCTTCCCACTCCGAACCCAGCAGCTCCTTCTTCACACTCTGAACCCAGCAGCTCCTTCTTCACACTCTGATCCCAGCAGCTCTTTCTTCCCACTCCGAACCCAGCAGCTCCTTCTTCACACTCTGAACCCAGCAGCTCCATCTTCACACTCTGAACCCAGCAGCTCCTTCTTCACACTCTGAACCCAGCAGCTCCTTCTTCACTCTCTGAACCCAGCAGCTCCTTCTTCACACTCTGAACCCAGCAGCTCTTTCTTCCCACTCCGAACCCAGCAGCTCCTTCTTCACACTCTGAACCCAGCAGCTCCTTCTTCCCACTCTGAACCCAGCAGCTCTTTCTTCACACTCTGAACCCAGCAGCTCCTTCTTCACACTCTGAACCCAGCAGCTCCTTCTTCACACTCCGAACCCAGCAGCTCCTTCTTCACACTCTGAACCCAGCAGCTCCTTCTTCACACTCCGAACCCAGCAGCTCCTTCTTCTAACTCCGAACCCAGCAGCTCCTGCTTCTAACTCCGAACCCAGCAGCTCCTGCTTCTAACTCTGAACCCAGCAGCTCCTTCTTCAGACTCTGAACCCAGCAGCTCCTTCTTCTCACTCCGAACCCAGCAGCTCCTTCTTCACACTTTGAACCCAGCAGCTCCTTCTTCACACTCTGAACCCAGCAGCTCCTTCTTCACACTCCGAACCCAGCAGCTCCTTCTTCACACTCCGAACCCAGCAGCTCCTTCTTCACACTCTGAACCCAGCAGCTCCTTCTTCTCACTCCGAACCCAGCAGCTCCTTCTTCACACTCTGAACCCAGCAGCTCCTTCTTCACACTCTGAACCCAGCAGCTCCTTCTTCACACTCCGAACCCAGCAGCTCCTTCTTCACTCTCTGAACCCAGCAGCTCCTTCTTCACTCTCTGAACCCAGCAGCTCCTTCTTCACACTCTGAACCCAGCAGCTCCTTCTTCACACTCTGAACCCAGCAGCTCCTTCTTCACTCTCTGAACCCAGCAGCTCCTTCTTCACACTCTGAACCCAGCAGCTCTTTCTTCCCACTCCGAACCCAGCAGCTCCTTCTTCACACTCCGAACCCAGCAGCTCCTTCTTCACACTCTGAACCCAGCAGCTCCTTCTTCACACTCTGAACCCAGCAGCTCCTTCTTCACACTCTGAACCCAGCAGCTCCTTCTTCACACTCCGAACCCAGCAGCTCCTTCTTCACACTCTGAACCCAGCAGCTCCTTCTTCACACTCCGAACCCAGCAGCTCCTTCTTCTAACTCCGAACCCAGCAGCTCCTTCTTCACACTCTGAACCCAGCAGCTCCTTCTTCACACTCCGAACCCAGCAGCTCCTTCTTCACTCTCTGAACCCAGCAGCTCCTTCTTCACACTCTGAACCCAGCAGCTCCTTCTTCACACTCTGAACCCAGCAGCTCCTTCTTCACACTCCGAACCCAGCAGCTCCTTCTTCACACTCCGAACCCAGCAGCTCCTTCTTCACACTCTGAACCCAGCAGCTCCTTCTTCACACTCTGAACCCAGCAGCTCCTTCTTCACACTCCGAACCCAGCAGCTCCTTCTTCTAACTCCGAACCCAGCAGCTCCTTCTTCTAACTCCGAACCCAGCAGCTCCTTCTTCACACTCTGAACCCAGCAGCTCCTTCTTCACACTCCGAACCCAGCAGCTCCTTCTTCACTCTCTGAACCCAGCAGCTCCTTCTTCACACTCTGAACCCAGCAGCTCCTTCTTCACACTCTGAACCCAGCAGCTCCTTCTTCACACTCCGAACCCAGCAGCTCCTTCTTCACACTCCGAACCCAGCAGCTCCTTCTTCACACTCTGAACCCAGCAGCTCCTTCTTCACACTCCGAACCCAGCAGCTCCTTCTTCACTCTCTGAACCCAGCAGCTCCTTCTTCACTCTCTGAACCCAGCAGCTCCTTCTTCACACTCTGAACCCAGCAGCTCCTTCTTCACACTCTGAACCCAGCAGCTCCTTCTTCACTCTCTGAACCCAGCAGCTCCTTCTTCACACTCTGAACCCAGCAGCTCTTTCTTCCCACTCCGAACCCAGCAGCTCCTTCTTCACACTCCGAACCCAGCAGCTCCTTCTTCACACTCTGAACCCAGCAGCTCCTTCTTCACACTCTGAACCCAGCAGCTCCTTCTTCACACTCTGAACCCAGCAGCTCCTTCTTCACTCTCTGAACCCAGCAGCTCCTTCTTCACACTCTGAACCCAGCAGCTCTTTCTTCCCACTCCGAACCCAGCAGCTCCTTCTTCACACTCTGAACCCAGCAGCTCCTTCTTCCCACTCTGAACCCAGCAGCTCTTTCTTCACACTCTGAACCCAGCAGCTCCTTCTTCACACTCTGAACCCAGCAGCTCCTTCTTCACACTCCGAACCCAGCAGCTCCTTCTTCACACTCTGAACCCAGCAGCTCCTTCTTCACACTCCGAACCCAGCAGCTCCTTCTTCTAACTCCGAACCCAGCAGCTCCTGCTTCTAACTCCGAACCCAGCAGCTCCTGCTTCTAACTCCGAACCCAGCAGCTCCTTCTTCACACTCTGAACCCAGCAGCTCCTTCTTCTCACTCCGAACCCAGCAGCTCCTTCTTCACACTTTGAACCCAGCAGCTCCTTCTTCACACTCTGAACCCAGCAGCTCCTTCTTCACACTCCGAACCCAGCAGCTCCTTCTTCACACTCCGAACCCAGCAGCTCCTTCTTCACACTCTGAACCCAGCAGCTCCTTCTTCTCACTCCAAACCCAGCAGCTCCTTCTTCACACTCTGAACCCAGCAGCTCCTTCTTCACACTCTGAACCCAGCAGCTCCTTCTTCACACTCCGAACCCAGCAGCTCCTTCTTCACTCTCTGAACCCAGCAGCTCCTTCTTCACTCTCTGAACCCAGCAGCTCCTTCTTCACTCTCTGAACCCAGCAGCTCCTTCTTCACACTCTGAACCCAGCAGCTCCTTCTTCACACTCTGAACCCAGCAGCTCCTTCTTCACTCTCTGAACCCAGCAGCTCCTTCTTCACTCTCTGAACCCAGCAGCTCCTTCTTCACACTCTGAACCCAGCAGCTCTTTCTTCCAACTCCGAACCCAGCAGCTCCTTCTTCACACTCCGAACCCAGCAGCTCCTTCTTCACACTCTGAACCCAGCAGCTCCTTCTTCACACTCTGAACCCAGCAGCTCCTTCTTCACACTCCGAACTCAGCAGCTCCTTCTTCACTCTCTGAACCCAGCAGCTCCTTCTTCACTCTCTGAACCCAGCAGCTCCTTCTTCACACTCTGAACCCAGCAGCTCCTTCTTCACACTCTGAACCCAGCAGCTCCTTCTTCACTCTCTGAACCCAGCAGCTCCTTCTTCACACTCTGAACCCAGCAGCTCTTTCTTCCCACTCCGAACCCAGCAGCTCCTTCTTCACACTCCGAACCCAGCAGCTCCTTCTTCACACTCCGAACCCAGCAGCTCCTTCTTCACACTCTGAACCCAGCAGCTCCTTCTTCACACTCTGAACCCAGCAGCTCCTTCTTCACACTCTGAACCCAGCAGCTCCTTCTTCACTCTCTGAACCCAGCAGCTCCTTCTTCACACTCTGAACCCAGCAGCTCTTTCTTTCCACTCCGAACCCAGCAGCTCCTTCTTCACACTCTGAACCCAGCAGCTCCTTCTTCCCACTCTGAACCCAGCAGCTCTTTCTTCACACTCTGAACCCAGCAGCTCCTTCTTCACACTCTGAACCCAGCAGCTCCTTCTTCACACTCCGAACCCAGCAGCTCCTTCTTCACACTCTGAACCCAGCAGCTCCTTCTTCACACTCCGAACCCAGCAGCTCCTTCTTCTAACTCCGAACCCAGCAGCTCCTGCTTCTAACTCCGAACCCAGCAGCTCCTGCTTCTAACTCCGAACCCAGCAGCTCCTTCTTCACACTCTGAACCCAGCAGCTCCTTCTTCTCACTCCGAACCCAGCAGCTCCTTCTTCACACTCTGAACCCAGCAGCTCCTTCTTCTCACTCCGAACCCAGCAGCTCCTTCTTCACACTCTGAACCCAGCAGCTCCTTCTTCACACTCTGAACCCAGCAGCTCCTTCTTCACACTTCTCCATTCCATAGCTCAGGAGGTGCCTTCAGATCCTGATGTTGGTGTGTATAAAGGGTATCCATGTAACTCAATCCCCCCTGTCCCCCAGCCGGGGCCCCACCATGGTGGCTGAAAGCAAGTGCGACCTTTGTGACCCTGGTAGCTCCGCCTCTGGTGTCAGTAGCTTTTTATTTTTATTTTAGCTTTTTAACTATTTTTTATCATTTTTTTGTATTTTTTTTACAATTTTATTTTTTATGATTTTTTAGGAGCCCATTTGGGGGGCTTTGGTGAGATATCGGGGGGTCTAAACAGACCTCTGATGTTTCACCTTTGAAACAGAGGAGATTGAGGACACACAGCCCTCAATCTCCATCCCGCAGCCTCCGCTGCACAGAATGAATGGACAGGATAAGCTCTGTACATGGGCTCCCCGTTCATTCACAAACACAGTTTACTATGCCTCAGTGGTGAATGAGGATAGTTTACTAGGCTTCAGTGATGAATGAGCACAGTTTACTATGCTTCAGTGATGAATGAGCACAGTTTACTATGCTTTATTGATGAATGAACATATTTTACTATGCCTCAGTTATGAATGAACATATTTTACTATGCCTCAGTGATGAATGAACACAGTTTGCTATGTTTCAGTGATGAATAAATACAGTTTACTATGCTTCAGTGATGAATGAACACAGTTTACTATGTTTCATTGATGAATTAACATGGTTTACTATGTTTCAGTGATGAATAAACACAGTTTACTATGTTTCAGTGATGAATGAACAGTTTACTATGCCTCAGTTATGAATGAACACAGTTTACTATGGTTTAGTGATGAATGAATATATTTTACTATGCTTCAGTGATGAATGGACACCGTTAACTATGTTTCAGTTATGAATGAGCACAGTTTGCTATACCTCAGTTATGAATGCACGCATTTTACTATGCCTCAGTGATGAATGAACACAGTTTACTATGTTTCAGTGATGAATAAACACAGTTTGCTATATTTCAGTGATGAATGAACACAGTTTACTATGCTTCTGTGATTAATAAACACAGTTTACTATGCTTCAGTGATTAACACAGTTTACTATGTTTCATAGATGAATGAACACAGTTTACTATGTTTCATTGATGAATTAACATGGTTTACTATGTTTCAGTGATGAATAATCACAGTTTACTATGTTTCAGTGATGATTAATCACAGTTTACTATGTTTCAGTGATGAATGAACACAGTTTAATATGCTCCAGTTATGAATGAACAGTTTACTATGCTTCAGTGATGAATAAACATATTTTACAATGTTTCAGTGATGAATGAACACAGTTTACTATGCCCCAGTTATAAATGAACACAGTTTACTCTGCTACAGTTATGCATGAACAGTTTACTATGCTTTAGTGATGAATGAACATATTTTACTATGCTTCAGTGATGAATGAACAGTTTACTATGCTTTAGTGATGACTGGACATATTTTACTATGCTTCAGTGATGAATGAACAGTTTACTATGCTTCAGTTGTGAATGAACAGTTTACTTTGCTATAGTGATGAATGAACACAGTTTGCTATGCCTCAGTGATGAGTGAACACAGTTTGCTATGCCTCAGTGATGAGTGAAAACAGTTTACTATGTTTCAGTGATGAATGAACACAGTTTAATATGCTCCAGTTATGAATGAACAGTTTACTATGCTTCAGTGATGAATAAACATATTTTACAATGCCTCACTGATGAATGAACACAGTTTACTATGCCTCAGTGATGAGTGAACACAGTTTACTATGCCTCAGTGATGAATGAACACAGTACTATGCTTCAGTGATGAATGAACCAGTGATGGGTTCTGATCCATTCAGAAAAAGTAGGGGCGGGTAAATGACATATTTACCGGCCCCTTCCCCGATCTCCATCCTGACACATCCCCCGCAGTAGCCGGCAGTAGATGGGGGACTCCGCAGAGCTGTGGGGGGGGGGGCACATAGGAGCCCGATCACAGCGGGAGGTGGATAGTGGGGGCAGTAGAGGAACCGATCCCTTCTGTTTCCTGCGGCTGTAGGAGGACAATGAAGGGGATTGGTTCCTCTATATGCCACGCCCCTCCTATCCAGGATTACAGGGGAGCGGCACGGGGCTGAGTTGTAGTTGAGACCCCTGTGACCCCTGTACATACACCCCTAGGATCCAGGATTACAGGGGAGCCGCACGGGGCTGAGTTGTAGTTGAGACCCCTGTGACCCCTGTACATACACCCCTAGGATCCAGGATTACAGGGGAGCCGCACGGGGCTGAGATGTAGTTGAGACCCCTGTGACCCCTGTACAAACACCCCTAGGATCCAGGATTACAGGGGAGCCGCACGGGGCTGAGTTGTAGTTGAGACCCCTGTGACCCCTGTACATACACCCCTAGGATCCAGGATTACAGGGGAGCGGCATGGGGCTGAGATGTAATTGGGACCCCTGTGACCCCTGTACATACACCCCTGGGATCCAGGATTAGATTCCTCCCTGGTTGGGCTGGAGAAATGTTGCTTGTGAGCACATGACCAGAACTCCGGGTCTTCTATCTGAACCCCTCTGACCACAGTTGCTGGACTCCTCCCGGCTTCACTCTCGTGGTCGGCCTTCTCACATTCCACATTATAAACGTCTCTCAATGATGTCCCATTTCTTGGGTAGCTAAGCTTTGCTTGTATGTCTGTGCCGACCATCTCCAAATGTGTCTGGTGATGTCTCTTCTCACTGAGCCTCCTGAGATGCTGGACAGCTCCCTGGACAATTCCTTGACCAATCTTGCCTTGTGTCTTGTTTGTCTTGAACCTTGAACCCTTTGCTCCTCCCATGAACTTCCTATTTTAGCCACGCCTTTGCACTTCCTGTTTGCCAGATTATTGAGCTCTATCCAGCAGACATCCCCCTCTTGTCACACCTGCTGACGTCCATATCTTCACTTCAGCTCATTACCGACCTTTGGCTTGCTCCTCGACTATGCTTCCCTTTGATCCCAGCCTGCAATCACTCGTTACCGACCTTTGGCTTGTTTACCAACCACACTTCTGCTCACTCCCTACCTGCTTTATCTGCTACCGGTCACTGGCTTGTTCCCCTCCTGGTGGGGCAATCCTGAGGACTGCAACCCAGTACTAACATGCAGCAAAACCCATCACCCCCCCTTAGGAGCTCTTGTGAACACCGGTTAGTGTTTGAGTCCGCACCATGGTTGGGCTTGCCTCATCTATCAGGGTGACCTGCTTGTATACCTATCCTGCTGTTTGATGTGAGCCTATCTACTAATATATCTACTGGTCTCCAAGCCTGACCCTTGACCATGACACCAAAGCTTGTAAACACAGTCCACAACAAAAATGGTACACCATTCACCTTCTCCTTGGGTCTCCTCCACCCTCAAACAGGGCGTGGAACTTCCCTCAATTCCTTGGCCAATCTTGCCCTGTGTCTTGAACCTTGAACCCTTTGCTCCTCCCAAGAACTCCCTATTTTAGCCATGCCTTTGCACTTCCTGTTTGCAAGATAGATGTTTGAGCTCTCTCCAGAGGATATCTCCCTGTTGTCACTCGTACTGACATCCATATCTTCACTACTGCTCATTACCGACCTTTGGCTTGCTCCTCAACTACGCCTATGATCCCAACCTGCAACCACTCGTTACCAACCTTTGCCTTGTTTACCAACTACGCTTTTGCTTGATGCCTACCTGCTATATATGCTATTAGCCCCAAGCTTGTTCCCCTCCTGGTGGGGTGATCCTGAGGACTGCAACATGGTGTTAACATGCAACAAAACCCATCCCCACCATCAGGAGATCTGGTGAACACGGGTTATTGCTTAGAGTCAGCACATCAGTTAAACTTGCCTCATTTGCCAGGGTGACCTCACCTTCTACTTGGGTCTCCTCCACCCTTAGTGGGTGAAGTGGTCCTTTTCCAGGACGGCAGCATTGCCCATCAAACAGTAAATCTTCAGCACACACGCGGCTCCTCCAGAATCTTCTTTATTAAACACGCCCAAAAACAAAGGATGACCCTCTGGTGTGCTTCAGCCTCTTAGGGCTTTATTTGATGAAGGCCTTAAGAGGCTGAAACACTTCAGAAGGTTGTCCCGTGTTCTTGTACATGTTCAATACAGAAGATTTTGGAGGAGCTATGTGTGTGCTGGAGATTTACTGTTTTGGCAAATACAGACCTGAGCTTGGCAATGGAGATGTGAGAAGTTTGTATCCCACATGATGTTCATTATGGGTCATTTTCTTTCACAGCTTCCACCAGATCCAGTACCTCCAGCACCTCCAGCTCTACATCGCCAGCATCGTCATCCCAGAGCTCCAGAACCCACACAGGTACACCAGACTGCCCGCCAATGTCTTCAGCTTTCTTACTGGTCTTCCACCATATTTCCTGAACCAGTGCCAGGGTGTATCTGCAACCTCCCCGTCCATCACCCCTCTGACTGGGAAATGTACGAGATCTCATCCTTTATCCTAGAGTTGTCATTAATATAATCCAGCTGGCTTTAGGGAAGTAGATCGGAGAACGTAAAAAGTAATTTAGAATTGCCACGCAAAAACCCAACGCAGCACGAAATCGTATTCACACCTCTCTTATCGAGCATTCGGCATTTATTCTGATGTCCGATGTGGGGGATATAAATCACTTCTACTGAAGTCAGAGCACATAGGAGACCCATCACAGCAGGAGGTGGATAGTGGTGGCAGTAGAGGAACCGATCCCTTCCATTTTCAGTGGCTGCAGGAGGAAAATGGAGGGGATTAGTTCCTCTGTATGCCACTGTCCCCACCATCCCTCCTATCCAGGTGTAAAGGGGAGCCACACGGGGCCCCCTGGAGCATGTGGCTGAGTTGCAATTGTGACCCCTCTGACCCTTGTACATACACCACTGGTATCCAGAATTAGAGTGAACTAGATAGATTCCTCCCTGGTTGCCACAGTACACATGTCTGGGCTGGAGGAAGGTTGCCTGTGAGCACATGGCCAGAACTCTGGATCTTCTGACAGAACCCCTCTGACCACAGTGGCTTGAGCTCCTCCTGGCTTCACTCTCATGGTTGGCCTTTTCACATTCTAAATACAGTCATGGACAAAGGTTTTGAGAATGACACAAATATTAATTTTCACAAAGTCTGCTGCCTCAGTTTTTATGATGGTGATTTGTTATATACTCCAGAATGTTATGAAGAGCGATCAGACAAATGAAGTTCCTCTTTGCCATGAAAATGAACTTCATCCCATAAAAACATTTCCACTGCATTTGTGAAGAAGGCTTCACGGCGCCCAAGAAAGTCCAGCAAGCGCCAGGACCGTCTACTACAGTTGATTCAGCTGCGGGAAGGGGGCACCACCAGTGCAGAGGAGGAGAGGGGGGCACCACCAGTGCAGAGGAGGAGAGGGGGGCACCACCAGTGCAGAGGAAGAGGGGGGGCACCACCAGTGCAGAGGGGGAGAGGGGGGCACCACCAGTGCAGAGGAGGAGGGGGGGCACCACCAGTGCAGAGGAAGAGGGGGGGCACCACCAGTGCAGAGGGGGAGAGGGGGGCACCACCAGTGCAGAGGAGGAGGGGGGGCACCACCAGTGCAGAGGAAGAGGGGGGGCACCACCAGTGCAGAGGGGGAGAGGGGGGCACCACCAGTGCAGAGGAGGAGGGGGGGCACCACCAGTGCAGAGGAAGAGGGGGGGCACCACCAGTGCAGAGGGGGAGAGGGGGGCACCACCAGTGCAGAGGAGGAGGGGGGGCACCACCAGTGCAGAGGGGGGGCACCACCAGTGCAGAGGAGGAGGGGGGCACCACCAGTGCAGAGGAGGAGAGGGGGGCACCACCAGTGCAGAGGAGGAGAGGGGGGCACCACCAGTGCAGAGGAAGAGGGGGGGCACCACCAGTGCAGAGGGGGAGAGGGGGGCACCACCAGTGCAGAGGAGGGGGGGGCACCACCAGTGGAGAGGGGGGGCACCACCAGTGCAGAGGGGGAGAGGGGGGGCACCACCAGTGCAGAGGAGGAGGGGGGGCACCACCAGTGGAGAGGGGGGGCACCACCAGTGCAGAGGGGGAGAGGGGGGGCACCACCAGGGGAGAGGGGGCACCACCAGTGCAGAGGGGGAGAGGGGGGGCACCACCAGTGCAGAGGGGGGGCACCACCAGTGCAGAGGGGGAGAGTGGGGGCACCACCAGTGCAGAGGAAGAGGGGGGGCACCACCAGGCAGAGGAAGAGGGGGGGCACCACCAGTGGAGAGGGGGGGCACCACCAGTGCAGAGGGGGAGAGTGGGGGCACCACCAGTGCAGAGGAGGAGGGGGGGCACCACCAGTGGAGAGGGGGGGCACCACCAGTGCAGAGGAGGAGAGGGGGGCACCACCAGTGCAGATGAGGAGAGGGGGGCACCACCAGTGCAGATGAGGATAGGGGGACACCACCAGTGCAGATGAGGATGGGGGGGCACCACCAGTGCAGAGGAGGATAGGGGGGCACCACCAGTGCAGAGGAGGATAGGGGGGCACCACCAGTGCAGAGGAGGGTAGGGGGGGCACCACCAGTGCAGAGGAGGATAGGGGGGCACCACCAGTGCAGAGGAGGGTAGAAGGGTAGGGGGGGGCACCACCAGTGCAGAGGAGGATAGGGGGGGACCACCAGTGCAGAGCTTGCTCAGGAATGGCAGCAGGAAGGTGTGAGGACATCGGCACGCACAGTGAGGAGAAGACTTTTGGAGGACAGTCTGGTGTCAAGGAGGGCATTACAGAAGCCACTTCTCTCCAGGAAAAACATCCGGGACAGACTAATATTCTGCAAAAGGTACAGGGATTGGACTGCTGAGGACCGGGGGAAAGTAATTTTCTCTGATGAATCCCCTTTCCGATTGTCTAGGGCATCCGGAAAAAACCTTGTCTGGAGAAGAAAAGGTGAGCGTTACTACCAGTCCTGTGTCATGCCAACAGTAAAGCATCCTGAGACCATTCATGTTTGCTTCTTTGCTTAAGGGTTTGCTTCTCAGCCAAGGCAGTGCAGGGGCTCCTAAGAACACAGCCATGAATAAAGAATGGTACAAAAACATCCCCAAAGAGCAACTTCTCCCAACCATACAAGAAGAGTTGGGTGAGGAACAATGCCTTCTCCAGCATGATGGGGCACCTTGCCATACGGCAAAAGTCATAACTAAGTGTCTTGGGGAACAAAACATGGAAATTTTGGGTCCATGGCCAGGAAACTCCCCAGACCTTAATCCCATTGAGAACTTGTGGTCAATCCTCAAGAGACAGGTGAACAAAAAACTCACAAATTCTGACAAACTCCAAGCATTGATTTTTGCAAGAATGGGGGGCCATCAATCAGGGTGTGGCCCAGAAGTTGATTGACAGCTTGCCAGGGAGAACTGCAGAAGTCTTGAAAAAGAAGGGTCACCACTGCATAAACTTCATGTAAATTGTCGGTAAACGCCTCTGACACGTATGGAAGGTTTGTAATTATACTTTGGTATCCCATAGTAACATCTGACAAAAAGATCTGAAAACACTGAGGCAGCAGACTTTGTGAAAATTAATATTTGTGTCATTCTCAAAACTTTTGGCCACGGTTGTACATTATAAACGTCTCTCAATGATATTACATTTCTTGGGTAGCTAAGGTTTGCTTGTATGTCTGTGTCGACCATCTCCAAAGTCCAAATGTGTCTGGCGATGTCTCTTCTGGCTGAGCCACCTGAGATGCTGGACAGCTCCCTGGACCAATCTTGCCTTGTGTCTTGTTTGTCTTGAACCTTGAACCCTTTGCTCCTCCCATAAAGCTCCTATTTTAGCCATGCCTTTGCACTTCCTGTTTGCCAGATTATTGAGCTCTCTCCAGCGGATATCTTCTTCTTGTTACTCCTGCTGACATCCATATCTTCGCTACTGCTCATTACCGACCTTTGGCTTGATCCTCGACTATGCTTCCCTTTGATCCCAGCCTGCAATCACTTGTTACAGACATTTGGCTTGTTTATCAACTACACTTCTGCTCACTCCCTACCTGCTTTATCTGCTACTGGACCCCAGCTTGCTTCCCTCCTGGTGGGGCGATCCTGAGGACCGCAACCTGGTACTAACATGCAGCAAAACCCATCCCCTCCATCAGGAGCTCTGGTGAACACCGGTTAGTGCTTAGAGTCTGCACCTCGGTTGAGCTTGCCCCATCTACCAGGGTGACCTGCTTGTATACCTATCCTGCTGGTTGGTGGGAGCCTCTCTACTAATATAGCTACTGGTCTCCAAGCCTGACCCTGCCACCAAAGCTTGCAAACATAGTCCTCAACAAAAAAGGTACACCATTCAACTTCTCCTTGGCTCTCCTCCACCCTCAAACAGTGTGTGGAGTGGTCCTCTTCCACGACAACAGCATTGCCCATCAAACAGTAAATCTCCAGCACACATGCGACTCCTCCAGAATCTTCTTTATTAAACACGCCCAAAAACACAGGATGACCCTCTGATGTGCTGAAGCCTCCAAGGGCTTCAACTGATGAAGGCCTTAAGAGACTGAAACACCTCAGAATGTTGTACCGTGTTCTTGTGCATGTTCAATAAAGAAGATTTTGGAGGAGCTATGCGTGTGCCGGAGATTTGCTGTTTTGGCAAACACAGACCTGAGCTTGGCAATAGAGATGTGAGAAGTTTGTACCCCACATGATTTTCATTATGGATCATTTTCTTTGACAGCTTCCACCAGATCCAGTACCTCCAGCACCTCCAGCTCTACATCACCAACATCATCATCCCAGAGCTCCGGAACTGTCACAGGTACACCAGACTGCCTGCCAATGTCTTCAGCTTTCTTACTGGTCTTCCGCCATATTTCCTGAATCAGTGCCAGGGTGTATCTGTAACCTCCCCGCCCATCACTCCTCTGACTGGGACATGTATGGGACCTCATCCTTTATCCTAGAGGTGTCATTAATACAATTCAGCTGGTTTTGGGGTGTAGATCTGAGAATGTAAAAAGTCATTTAGAATTGCCAACCAAAAACCCAACTCAGCACAAAATGGCACCCACACCTCTCTTATCGAGTATACACGCTTTTATTCTGATGTCCCATGTGGGGATATAATTCACTTCTACTGATATCAGAACATTGTGCCGAGGTTTGGAGGCTGACTCAAGAGCTGGAGGGCCTTCCATCTGGGAGATTCCATTGGGATCAAACTGGAGGCAAAGGTTTCAGTCTCACGGAGATTCTATCTCCTTATTAGTGGAAGTCGTTTTATAATGTCTCAAGTCTCCTCTTTTGTCTCATAATCTGCTTCCTCTCAAAGGATCGGGGTGGACAATTTATTTTCCAATAGGGCCACATGAGAAACTGGGAATATATGGAGGGCAGAAATATTAGGTGGAACTTAATCATGCTCAAGGAAACTTCTCAGGTGTATGGGTGTACAGAACTTGACATGATATATAAAATACAAATCCATATCGGGAACCAACCCGTATGTAATATAGTTATCTAGAACTTCCTTGGGCCAAACATACACGGGGCCAGCAGAGAAGCCTTTCTATGGTCACTCCCCTGGCATGTGACCTCACATGAAGTTAAAGCTGACTAGTGGGGGCATAGACTCTGTCCCTTACCTGTGGGGTGGAGACTAGAGCGGGACCTGGCAACACCTTCCTACATGCCCTCACCCCCATCATATCCTTGTTGCTCACCTCCAATGGCCTACCCCAGTCATTCGAGTTGTGGTGCCACCCCTCCTACATGGCTGAAGCTGTTTGGAAAGGGCAGAAGTGTGACCACTGCTATCTTGACGTCTGCCAGACAAATGAGGACAGAAGCACAGCTGCCGCCATCCTGTTGACTGGTCTAGGAAACCCACATTCCTCCCCCAGAGCCATAGTGTAGTGTCACACACCCTGGAGGGGGGGTGCAAGTTAGGCCGCTGCCATCTTTTGTAGACACCTGTTCCCCAGCACATTATGGTGAAGGTGCCTAGGCACGCACGTACATACGTAAATTGGAAAAAAAATAGCAGTCGCATTCAAAATACAAGCAACATGGGGGCTGTAAAATGCCCATGTCTGTCATAGGAGAAGTGAGGGTATCTGGGACTAGAGTGAACTAGTTGACTTCTGAACTGGAAAGCAAATGTATGTATGTCTGTGATGGAGAAGGTGAGTTGTGTGTGGGACATGGTGCCCGGCATGTGTAGAGAATGGGTTGGCAGTGCTGTGAGACGTATCTCGGTTCTTGGAGACTATTGCTCTGTCAGTCGGCCCATTTTTTAATACAGTTCTTTTTCTGACAGGTTCTACCAGCTTCAGCACAGCGTCACAAGTGTGGACAGGCCCCAATGGAGCGGTTTTAGGTATGCCGATCCATCTTTCCTTATGTTCTTCCCCATATTTATTGAGTTCTGTCTGCCTTCCCTTCTTACCATGAGTTATACAACCTGATCCTTCTCTTCTTACCATGCGTTATATGACCGGAACCTTCCCTTCTTACCCTGAGTTATACAACCTGAACCTTCCCTTCTTACCATGCGCTCTATGACTGGAACCTTCCCTTCTTACCATGAGTTATACAACCTGAACCTTCTCTTCTTACCATGCGTTATATGACCGGAACCTTCCCTTCTTGCCCTGAGTTATACAACCTGAACCTTCCCTTCTTACCATACCCTCTATGACCAGAACCTTCCCTTCTTACCATGAGTTATACAACCTGAACCTTCTCTTCTTACCATGCGTTATATGACCGGAACCTTCCCTTCTTACCATGTGTTATACAACCTGAACCTTCCCTTCTTACCATGCGCTCTATGACTGGAACCTTCCCTTCTTACCATGAGTTATACAACCTGAACCCTCTCTTCTTACCATGTGTTCTATGACCGGAAACTTTACTTCTTATCATGCCTTATATGACCAGAATCTTCCCTTCTTACCATGTGTTATACAACCTTAACCTTCCCTTCTTACCATACGCTCTAAGACTGGAACCTTTCCTTCTTACCATGTGTTATACAACCTTAACCTTCCCTTCTTACCATACGCTCTAAGACTGGAACCTTCCCTTCTTACCATGTGTTATACAACCTGAACCTTCCCTTCTTACCATGCGCTCTATGACTGGAACCTTCCCTTCTTACCCTGAGTTATACAACCTGAACCTTCCCTTCTTACCATACGCTCTATGACCAGAACCTTCCCTTCCTACCATGTGTTATACAACCTGAACCTTGCCTTCTTACCATACGCTCTATGACTGGAACCTTCCCTTCTTACTATGAGTTATACAACCTGGACCTTCCCTTCTTACCATACGCTCTATGACCAGAACCTTCCCTTCCTACCATGTGTTCTATGACCGGAACCTTCACTTCTTACCATGTGTTCTATGACCGGAACCTTCCCTTCTTACCATGTGTTATACAACCTGAACCTTCCCTTCTCACCATGTTTTCTATGACCAGATCCTTTCCTTCTTACCATACGCTCTATGACCGGAACCTTCCCTTCTTACCATGTGTTCTATGACCAGAACCTTCCCTTCTTACCATGTGTTCTATGACCGGAACCTTCCCTTCTTACCATGTGTTATACAACCTGAACCATCCCCTCTTACCATACGCTCTATGACTGGAACCTTCCCTTCTTACCATGAGTTATACAACCTGAACCTTCTCTTCTTACCATACGCTCTATGACCAGAACCTTCCCTTCCTACCATGTGTTCTATGACCGGAACCTTCACTTCTTACCATGCGTTATATGACCAGAACCTTCCCTTCTTACCATGTGTTATACAACCTGAACCATCCCCTCTTACCATACGCTCTATGACTGGAACCTTCCCTTCTTACCATGAGTTATACAACCTGAACCTTCTCTTCTTACCATACGCTCTATGACCAGAACCTTCCCTTCCTACCATGTGTTCTATGACCGGAACCTTCACTTCTTACCATGCGTTATATGACCAGAACCTTCCCTTCTTACCATGTGTTATACAACCTGAACCATCCCCTCTTACCATACGCTCTATGACTGGAACCTTCCCTTCTTACCATGAGTTATACAACCTGAACCTTCTCTTCTTACCATACGCTCTATGACCAGAACCTTCCCTTCCTACCATGTGTTCTATGACCGGAACCTTCACTTCTTACCATGCGTTATATGACCAGAACCTTCCCTTCTTACCATGTGTTATACAACCTGAACCATCCCCTCTTACCATACGCTCTATGACTGGAACCTTCCCTTCTTACCATGAGTTATACAACCTGAACCTTCTCTTCTTACCATACGCTCTATGACCAGAACCTTCCCTTCCTACCATGTGTTCTATGACCGGAACCTTCACTTCTTACCATGCGTTATATGACCAGAACCTTCCCTTCTTACCATGTGTTATACAACCTGAACCATCCCCTCTTACCATACGCTCTATGACTGGAACCTTCCCTTCTTACCATGAGTTATACAACCTGAACCTTCTCTTCTTACCATACGCTCTATGACCAGAACCCTCCCTTCCTACCATGTGTTCTATGACCGGAACCTTCACTTCTTACCATGCATTATATGACCAGAACCTTCCCTTCTTACCATGCTTTATATGACCTAAACCTGCCAGTCACGTTTCCCTTGTAGTGGGTGATCTTTCCGGAGGTATAATTTCTGACTTTTATGGATGTTTCCAAGCTGCAATTGTAAAACATTATTTGCATAACCATCATTCAAATACAATCTGTAATCATCTTTTATGGCACGCACACTACAGCTATTGTAGACTATGTGACTGCAGAGGGGCCTGGCGATGGACAGTCTCCATTACACTTAACAAGAGACAAAGACCTCAGGCTGGGGCTCTACTGTAAGATCTCTTCTGATCTCAGAGGCTAAGCAGGGTCGGCCTGGTTAGTAATTCATTTTTTTTAGCCTGATTACACATGTGACTAAGATACAACAGAGGACAATGCAGTGTAACATTGGCCAGCAGCAGCAGGACATTTGTCATTGGGGATAATAGGCCCAACTAATGGATGCCTAACAATATGCTCAAATAATGGAGGCCTAAAAATAGGCCCAACTAATGGATGCCTAACAATAGGCCCAACTAATGGAGGCCTAACAATAGGCCCAGCTAATGGAGGCCTAACAATAGGCCCAACTAATGGAGGCCTAAGAATAGGCCCAACTAATGGATGCCTAACAATAAGCCCAACTAATAAAGGCCTAACAATAGGCCCAACTAATGGAGGCCTAAGAATAGGCCCAACTAATGGAGGCCTAAGAATAGGCCCAACTAATGGAGGCCTAAGAATAGGCCCAACTAATGGAGGCCTAAGAATAGGCCCAACTAATGGAGGCCTAAGAATAGGCCCAACTAATGGAGGCCTAAGAATAGGCCCAACTAATGGATGCCTAACTTATTTTATTCATGGGAATAGGGGGCTGTGGTCAGTTCAGCCATAAATTTCCCAAGACCACAAATTCTAAACCCGCAGAATTTGCCACAGGCTCAACCCTTGCAGTCATGATTTGGGTTGAAGCTAGCAACCTTATTACATAACCCACCTGGTTGGTGATTCCTGATGTAAGAATAGGTGAATCTCATCGGCCATGTTGAACACGAGTCCCACCACTGAGAAGAAGAAAACTGAATGTCCGTAAATAACCGAATGAACCCAAAGAGGAAGAAAAGAGCGTAGTGCAGGCAGGAGGGGATCAGAGAAGGTTTCCCGGCCTGGCCTTTAGTATTGATGGCACTAAGAGCCCCGCTACTGTCCCTCCCTCTCCCAACAGTCTTCAAAGACACCCAATAGAGGACTTCTCGTAGTACCCACTGTCCCCCTTTTTTTAAATCCCTGTGTATGTACGTTGACTTCACAAGGCCCCCCCCCATATGCCAGTCCCATGTGATGGGTAACATCTCTTACTTGGCTAGGAAAGCAGAAAGGTCGCCCATTGGGTCATGTGCTCCTACCTGACACCCACCCTCCCATCAACCCACTGAGCCCTCCTTACTGGTCCACCTCCCTCTCCTAGTGACCAAAGGGCACCAATGGGGCAATTTTTATTAAGCCTCCACCGGGCACTGAGAACCTCCACCCATGCCTTATCACTCTTTCCCCAATAGGTATGCTGCACTTGGTACTGACCCCCATGTCTTACCCCCTCTCATGTGATTTTCTCTCCCCCCAGGTATGCTGCACTTGGTACTGACCCCCATGTCTTACCCCCTCTCATGTGATTTTCTCTCCCCCCAGGTATGCTGCACTTGGTACTGACCCCCCATGTCTTACCCCCTTTCATGTGATTTTCTCTCCCCCCAGGTATGCTGCACTTGGTACGGACCCCCATGTCTTACCCCCTTTCATGTGATTTTCTCTCCCCCCAGGTATGCTGCACTTGGTACTGACCCCCATGTCTTACCCCCTTTCATGTGATTTTCTCTCCCCCCAGGTATGCTGCACTTGGTTTTGACCCCCATGTCGTGGTTGAACGCACGTTTATACTGCCGCAGTAATTTTACCGACATGGCTGCAGTATTGTCTCAGCAGGACCAGAACAACGTGGCCGCCCTCCTGTCCCCCTACACCCCCAGTACAGGTTTCTGGATCGGGCTGAGGTTCAACCGCTTCAAAAGTAACTGGTACTGGATCGGCAGACAGCTATGGGGGGGATTCAGCTACTGGGAGTCCGGAGAGCCTGACACCCCTTTCACCAATGCCTGTGGAATGATATCAGGGGCCCCCGCTCAGAATTTCACCTGGGGCTCCAACTGCTGTACACAAGAGCTGCCATTCATCTGTTATGAAGGTTCCTGATTCTGCTTCTGCTGCACCTCTCATCTACAGAGTTCTGAACCTAGAGACACCACAGACCAGTCCTTTCTCAGATTTCATGTTCTGATGGACTTTTCAACATGTCCTTGCACCTAGAGACCCAGTCCCTGCACCTAGAGACCCTGTCCCTGCACCTAGAGACTCTGTCCCTGCACCTAGAGACCATGTCCCTGCATCTAGAGACCCTGTCCCTGCATCTAGAGACTCTGTCCCTGCACCTAGAGACCCTGTCCCTGCACCTAGAGACCCTGTCCCTGCATCTAGAGACTCTGTCCCTGCACCTAGAGACCATGTCCCTGCATCTAGAGACCCTGTCCCTGCATCTAGAGACCCTGTCCCTGCACCTAGAGACTCTGTCCCTACACCTAGAGACCCTGCCCCTGCATCTAGAGACCCTGCCCCTGCACCTAGAGACCATGTCCCTGCATCTAGAGACTCTGTCCCTGCATCTAGAGACTCTGTCCCTGCACCTAGAGACCCTGTCCCTGCACCTAGAGACCCTGCCCCTGCATCTAGAGACTCTGTCCCTGCATCTAGAGACTCTGTCCCTGCACCTAGAGACCCTGTCCCTGCACCTAGAGACCATGTCCCTGCATCTAGAGACCCTGCCCCTGCACCTAGAGACCATGTCCCTGCATCTAGAGACTCTGTCCCTGCACCTAGAGACCATGTCCCTGCACCTAGAGACCCTGTCCCTGCACCTAGAGACTCCGTCCCTTCACCTAGAGACTATGTCCCTGCACCTAGAGACCATGTCCCCCTGCACCTAGAGACCATGTCCCTGCACCTAGAGACCATGTCCCTGCACCTAGAGACCCTGTCCCTGCACCTAGAGACTCTGTCCTTGCACCTAGAGACTCTGCCCCTGCACCTAGAGATTCTGTCCCTGCACCTAGAGACCCTGTCCCTGCACCTAGAGACTCTGTCCCTGCACCTAGAGACCCTGCCCCTGCACCTAGAGACCCTGCCCCTGCATCTAGAGACCCTGTCCCTGCACCTAGAGACCATGTCCCTGCATCTAGAGACCCTGTCCCTGCATCTAGAGACCCTGTCCCTGCACCTAGAGACCCTGTCCCTGCATCTAGAGACTCTGTCCCTGCACCTAGAGACCATGTCCCTGCATCTAGAGACCCTGTCCCTGCACCTAGAGACCCTGTCCCTGCATCTAGAGACCCTGTCCCTGCACCTAGAGACCAAGTCCCTGCATCTAGAGACCCTGTCCCTGCACCTAGAGACCCTGTCCCTGCACCTAGAGACCCTGTCCCTGCATCTAGAGACCCTGTCCCTGCACCTAGAGACCATGTCCCTGCATCTAGAGACCCTGTCCCTGCATCTAGAGACCCTGTCCCTGCACCTAGAGACCATGTCCCTGCATCTAGAGACCCTGCCCCTGCACCTAGAGACCATGTCCCTGCACCTAGAGACCATGTCCCTGCACCTAGAGACCCTGTCCCTGCACCTAGAGACTCCGTCCCTTCACCTAGAGACCATGTCCCCGCACCTAGAGACCATGTCCCCCTGCACCTAGAGACCATGTCCCTGCACCTAGAGACTCTGTCCTTGAACCTAGAGACTCTGTCCTTGCACCTAGAAACTCTGCCCCTGCACCTAGAGACCCTGTCCCTGCACCTAGAGACCCTGTCCCCCCTGTACATAGAGACCCTGTCCCCCTGTACCTAGAGACCCTGTCCCCCTGTACCTAGAGACCCTGCCCCCCCTGTACCTAGAGACCCTGCCCCCCCTGTACCTAGAGACCCTGTCCCCCCTGTACCTAGAGACCCTGTCCCCCCTGTACCTAGAGACCCTGTCCCCCTGTACCTAGAGACCCTGTCCCCTTGTACCTAGAGACCCTGTCCCCGCTGTACCTAGAGACCCTGTCCCCCTGTACCTAGAGACCCTGTCCCCCTGTACCTAGAGACCCTGTCCCTGCACCTAGAGACCATGTCACTGCACCTAGAGAACATGTCCCTGCACCTAGAAACTCTGTCCCTTTCACCTAGAGACCCTGTCCCTGCACCTAGAGACTCTGTCCCTGCACCTAGAGACTCTGTCCCTGCACCTAGAGACTCTGTCCCTGCACCCAGAGACTCTGTCCCTGCACCCAGAGACTCTGTCCCTGCATCTAAAGACCCTGTCCCCCCTGCACCTAGAGACCATGTCCCTTCACCTAGAGACTCTGTCCCTTCACCTAGAGACCATGTCCCTGCACCTAGAGACCATGTCCCTGCACCTAGAGACCATGTCCCTTCACCTATAGACTCTGTCCCTTCACCTATAGACTCTGTCCCTTCACCTAGAGACCATGTCCCTGCACCTAGAGACCATGTCCCTGCACCTAGAGACCATGTCCCTTCACCTATAGACTCTGTCCCTTCACCTATAGACTCTGTCCCTTCACCTAGAGACCATGTCCCTGCACCTAGAGTCTCTGTCCCTGCACCTAGAGTCTCTGTCCCTGCACCTAGAGTCTCTGTTCCTGCACCTAGAGAATCTGTCCCTGCACCTAGAGACTCTGTCCCAGCACCTAGAGACTCTGTCCCAGCACCTTGAGACTCTGTCCCTTCACTAGAGACCATGTCCCTGCACCTAGAGACCCTGTCCCTGCATCTAGAGACTCTGTCCCTGCACCTAGAGACCCTGTCCCCCTGTACCTAGAGACCCTGTCCCCTTGTACCTAGAGACCCTGTCCCCCCTGTACCTAGAGACCCTGTCCCCCTGTACCTAGAGACCCTGTCCCCCTGTACCTAGAGACCCTGTCCCTGCACCTAGAGACCATGTCACTGCACCTAGAGACCATGTCCCTGCACCTAGAAACTCTGTCCCTTTCACCTAGAGACCATGTCCCTGCATCTAGAGACCCTGTCCCTGCATCTAGAGACCCTGTCCCTGCACCTAGAGACCATGTCCCTGCATCTAGAGACCCTGTCCCTGCACCTAGAGACCCTGTCCCTGCACCTAGAGACCCTGTCCCTGCATCTAGAGACCCTGTCCCTGCACCTAGAGACCATGTCCCTGCATCTAGAGACCCTGTCCCTGCATCTAGAGACCCTGTCCCTGCACCTAGAGACCATGTCCCTGCATCTAGAGACCCTGCCCCTGCACCTAGAGACCATGTCCCTGCACCTAGAGACTCTGTCCCTGCACCTAGAGACCATGTCCCTGCACCTAGAGACCCTGTCCCTGCACCTAGAGACTCCGTCCCTTCACCTAGAGACTATGTCCCTGCACCTAGAGACCATGTCCCCCTGCACCTAGAGACCATGTCCCTGCACCTAGAGACTCTGTCCTTGCACCTAGACACTCTGTCCTTGCACCTAGAAACTCTGCCCCTGCACCTAGAGACCCTGTCCCTGCACCTAGAGACCCTGTCCCCCCTGTACCTAGAGACCCTGTCCCCCCTGTACCTAGAGACCCTGTCCCCCCTGTACCTAGAGACCCTGTCCCCCTGTACCTAGAGACCCTGCCCCCCCTGTACCTAGAGACCCTGCCCCCCCTGTACCTAGAGACCCTGCCCCCCCCTGTACCTAGAGACCCTGTCCCCCCTGTACCTAGAGACCCTGTCCCCCTGTACCTAGAGACCCTGCCCCCCCTGTACCTAGAGACCCTGCCCCCCCTGTACCTAGAGACCCTGTCCCCTTGTACCTAGAGACCCTGTCCCCCCTGTACCTAGAGACCCTGTCCCCCCTGTACCTAGAGACCCTGTCCCCCTGTACCTAGAGACCCTGTCCCCTTGTACCTAGAGACCCTGTCCCCCCTGTACCTAGTTGCCCCTCTCCCCCTGTACCTAGAGACCCTGTCCCTGCACCTAGAGACCATGTCACTGCACCTAGAGACCATGTCCCTGCACCTAGAAACTCTGTCCCTTTCACCTAGAGACTCTGTCCCTGCACCTAGAGACCCTGTCCCTGCACCTAGAGACTCTGTCCCTGCACCTAGAGACCCTGTCCCTGCACCTAGAGACTCTGTCCCTGCACCTAGAGACTCTGTCCCTGCACCTAGAGACTCTGCCCCTGCGCCTAGAGACCATGTCACTGCACCTAGAGACCATGTCCCTGCACCTAGAAACTCTGTCCCTTTCACCTAGAGACTCTGTCCCTGCACCTAGAGACCCTGTCCCTGCACCTAGAGACTCTGTCCCTGCACCTAGAGACTCTGTCCCTGCACCCAGAGACTCTGTCCCTGCATCTAAAGACCCTGTCCCTGCATCTAGAGACCCTGTCCCCCCTGCACCTAGAGACCCTGTCCCCCCTGCACCTAGAGACCATGTCCCTTCACCTAGAGACTCTGTCCCTTTACCTAGAGACACTGTCCCTTTACCTAGAGACTCTGTCCCTTCACCTAGAGACTCTGTTCATTAACCTAGAGACTCTGTCTCTTCACCTAGAGACCATGTCCCTGCACCTAGAGACCATGTCCCTGCACCTAGAGACCATGTCCCTTCACCTATAGACTCTGTCCCTTCACCTAGAGACCATGTCCCTGCACCTAGAGTCTCTGTCCCTGCACCTAGAGACTCTGTCCCTGCACCTAGAGACTCTGTCCCAGCACCTTGAGACTCTGTCCCTTCACTAGAGACCATGTCCCTGCACCTAGGGACTCTGTCCCTTCACCTAGAGACTCTGTCCTTGCACCTAGAGACTCTGCCCCTGCGCCTAGAGACTCTGCCCCTGCGCCTAGAGACTCTGCCCCTGCACCTAGAGACTCTCCCCCTGCACCTAGAGACTCTGTCACCCCTGCACCTAGAGACTCTGCCCCTGCACCTAGAGACAATGTCCCCGCGCCTAGAGACTCTCCCCCTGCACCTAGAGACTCTGTCCCTGCACCTAGAGACTCTGCCTCTGCGCCTAGAGACAATGTCCCTGCGCCTAGAGACTCTGCCCCTGCACCTAGAGACTCTGCCCCTGCACCTAGAGACTCTGTCCCTGCACCTAGAGACTCTGTCCCTGCACCTAGAGACCATGTCCCTGCGCCTAGAGACTCTGTCCCTGCGCCTAGAAACTCTGTCCCTGCGCCTTGAGACTCTGTCCCTGCACCTAGAGACTCTGCCCCTGCACCTAGAGACTCTGCCCCTGCACCTAGAGACTCTCCCCCTGCACCTAGAGACTCTCCCCCTGCACCTAGAGACTCTGCCCCTGCGCCTAGAAACTCTGTCCCTGCGCCTTGAGACTCTGTCCCTGCGCCTAGAGACAATGTCCCTGCGCCTAGAGACTCTGTCCCTGCACCTAGAGACTCTGCCCCTGTGCCTAGAGACCCTGTCCCTGCACCTAGAGACTCTGTCCCTGCACCTAGAGACTCTGTCCTTGCACCCAGAGACTCTGTCCCTGCATCTAAAGACCCTGTCCCTGCATCTAGAGACCCTGTCCCTGCACCTAGAGACCATGTCCCTTCACCTAGAGACTCTGTCCCTTTATCTAGAGACTCTGTCCCTTCACCTAGAGACTCTGTTCATTAACCTAGAGACTCTGTCTCCTCGCCTAGAGACCATGTCCCTGCACCTAGAGACTCTGTCCCTGCGCCTAGAGACTCTGTCCCTGCGCCTAGAGACTCTGTCCCTGCGCCTAGAGACTCTGTCCCTGTGCCTAGAGACTCTGTCCCTGCGCCTAGAGACAATGTCCCTGCACCTAGAGACAATGTCCCTGCACCTAGAGACTCTGTCCCTGTACACAGTGACAGGTGCTCCCTTGGGATTGATTGGCTGAGGGTTGGAGTCCCGCCCACATCAATATCTCCATGAATGGAGGAGTATATGGACGTGGTGATTGGTATGGAGACAGTTCTGGACCTGACCAGTGTGCTCCCCTCCCCCCACCCCCTGCAGGATAAACATTTACTTCGGCTTTTTCTTTTGTTTCATTTCAGAGTCAATCTCTATAATGTGTATGTCGTTATCTGTGTGATCGATTTACATTGTATCTCTCTATTAAATGATAAAAACGAATCTGTCTTCTGTTTTTTACATTCGGTCTCCTATCCCCGGAGAGATCGATGGATCGCGGGGTCTGTGTATTACGCTTGGTCTCCCGTCCCCAGGAAAATTGATGGATCTAATTGTGTTCTCAGGTATTTGGGTTCTGTCCCCCTGGAGTGATGGCCTCAGGTATTTGGGTGAAGTCTCCTTTTAGCACTTTCACCATGTAGTTGGGTGGCATCCCCCTCTAGTGGTGGCCTCAGGTATTTTGGTGGACTCTCCCTCTAGTTGTGTTCACAGGTATTTGGGTGCTGTCCCCCTGGAGTAATGGCCTCAGGTATTTGGGTGGAGTCTCCTTCTAGCGGTGGCCTCAGGTATTTGGGTGGAGTCTCCTTCTAGCGGTGGCCTCAGGTATTTGGGTGGAGTCTCCTTCTTGCGGTGGCCTCAGGTATTTGGGTGGCACTGACCTCTAGTGGTGGCCTTAGGTATTTTGGTGGACTCTCCCTCTAGTTGTGTTTTCAGGTATTTGGGTTCTGTCCCCCTGGAGTGATGGCCTCAGGTATTTGAGTGAAGTCTCCTTTTAGCACTTTCCCCATGTAGTTGGGTGGCATCCCCCTCTAGTGGTGGCCTCAGGTATTTTGGTGGACTCTCCCTCTAGTTGTGTTCACAGGTATTTGGGTGCTGTCCCCCTGGAGTAATGGCCTCAGGTATTTGGGTGGAGTCTCCTTCTAGTCATGGCCTCAGGTAATTGGGTGGCATTGACCTCTAGTGCTGGCCTCAGGTGTTTTGGTGGACTCTCCCACTAGTTGTGTTCTCATGTATTTGGGTGCTGTCCCCCTGGAGTAATGGCCTCAGGTATTTGGGTGGAGTCTCCTTCTAGTCATGGCCTCAGGTAATTGGGTGGCATCCCCCTCTAGTGGTGGCCTCAGGTGTTTTGGTGGACTCTCCCTCTAGTTGTGTTCTCAGGTATTTGGGTGCTGTCCCCCTGGAGTAATGGCCTCAGGTATTTGGGTGGAGCCTCCTTCTAGCAGTGGCCTCAGGTATTTGGGTGGAGTCTCCTTCTAGCGGTGGCCTCAGGTATTTGGGTGGCATTGACCTCTAGTGGTGGCCTTAGGTATTTTGGTGGATTCTCCCTCTAGTTGTGTTTTCAGGTATTTGGGTTCTGTCCCCCTGTAGTAATGGCCTCAGGTATTTGGGTGGAGTCTCCTTCTAGTCATGGCCTCAGGTATTTGGGTGGCATTGACCTCTAGTGGTGGCCTTAGGTATTTTGGTGGATTCTCCCTCTAGTTGTGTTTTTAGGTATTTGGGTTCTGTCCCCCTGGAGTAATGGCCTCAGGTATTTGAGTGAAGTCTCCTTTTAGCACTTTCCCCATGTAGTTGGGTGGCATCCCCCTCTAGTGGTGGCCTCAGGTGTTTTAGTGGACTCTCCCTCTAGTTGTGTTCACAGGTATTTGGGTGCTGTCCCCCTGGAGTAATGGCCTCAGGTATTTGGGTGGAGTCTCCTTCTAGTTGTGTTCTCAGGTATTTGGGTGCTGTCCCCCTGGAGCAATGGCCTCAGGTATTTGGGTGGAGTCTCCTTCTAGCAGTGGCCTCAGATATTTGGGTGGAGTCTCCTTCTAGCGGTGGCCTCAGGTATTTGGGTGGCATTGACCTCTAAGGCTGGCCTCAAGTGTTTTGGTGGACTCTCCCTCTAGTTGTGTTCTCATGTATTTGGGTGCTGTCCCCCTGGAGTAATGGCCTCAGGTATTTGAGTGGAGTCTCCTTCTAACACTTTTCCCAGGTAGTTGGGTGGCATCCCACTCTAGCGGTGGCCTCAGGTGCTTGGGTGGCGTCTACCTCTAGTGGTGGCCTCAGGTATTTTGGTGGACTCTCCCTCTAGTTGTGTTCTCAGGTATTTGGGTGCTGTCCCCCTGGAGCAATGGCCTCAGGTATTTGGGTGGAGTCTCCTTCTAGCGGTGGCCTCAGATATTTGGGTGGAGTCTCCTTCTAGCGGTGGCCTCAGGTATTTGGGTGGCATTGACCTCTAAGGCTGGCCTCAGGTGTTTTGGTGGACTCTCCCTCTAGTTGTGTTCTCATGTATTTGGGTGCTGTCCCCCTGGAGTAATGGCCTCAGGTATTTGAGTGGAGTCTCCTTCTAACACTTTTCCCAGGTAGTTGGGTGGCATCCCACTCTAGCGGTGGCCTCAGGTGCTTGGGTGGCATCGACCTCTAGTGGTGGCCTCAGGTATTTTGGTGGACTCTCCCTCTAGTTGTGTTCTCAGGTATTTGGGTGCTGTCCCCCTGGAGTAATGGCCTCAGGTATTTGAGTGAAGTCTCCTTTTAGCACTTTCACCATGTAGTTGGGTGGCATCCCCCTCTAGTGGTGGCCTCAGGTATTTTGGTGGACTCTCCCTCTAGTTGTGTTCACAGGTATTTGGGTGCTGTCCCCCTGGAGTAATGGCCTCAGGTATTTGGGTGGAGTCTCCTTCTAGTCATGGCCTCAGGTAATTGGGTGGCATTGACCTCTAGTGCTGGCCTCAGGTGTTTTGGTGGACTCTCCCACTAGTTGTGTTCTCAGGTATTTGGGTGCTGTCCCCCTGGAGTAATGGCCTCAGGTATTTGGGTGGAGTCTCCTTCTAGTCATGGCCTCAGGTAATTGGGTGGCATCCCCCTCTAGTGGTGGCCTCAGGTGTTTTGGTGGACTCCTCCTCTAGTTGTGTTCTCAGGTATTTGGGTGCTGTCCCCCTGGAGTAATGGCCTCAGGTATTTGGGTGGAGTCTCCTTCTAGCGGTGGCCTCAGGTATTTGGGTGGAGTCTCCTTCTAGCGGTGGCTTCAGGTATTTGGGTGGCATTGACCTCTAAGGCTGGCCTCAGGTGTTTTGGTGGACTCTCCCTCTAGTTGTGTTCTCAGGTATTTGGGTGCTGTCCCCCTGGAGTAATGGCCTCAGGTATTTGGGTGGAGCCTCCTTCTAGCAGTGCCCTCAGGTATTTGGGTGGAGTCTCCTTCTAGCGGTGGCCTCAGGTATTTGGGTGGCATTGACCTCTAGTGGTGGCCTTAGGTATTTTGGTGGATTCTCCCTCTAGTTGTGTTTTCAGGTATTTGGGTTCTGTCCCCCTGTAGTAATGGCCTCAGGTATTTGGGTGGAGTCTCCTTCTAGTCATGGCCTCAGGTATTTGGGTGGCATTGACCTCTAGTGGTGGCCTTAGGTATTTTGGTGGATTCTCCCTCTAGTTGTGTTTTTAGGTATTTGGGTTCTGTCCCCCTGGAGTAATGGCCTCAGGTATTTGAGTGAAGTCTCCTTTTAGCACTTTCCCCATGTAGTTGGGTGGCATCCCCCTCTAGTGGTGGCCTCAGGTGTTTTAGTGGACTCTCCCTCTAGTTGTGTTCACAGGTATTTGGGTGCTGTCCCCCTGGAGTAATGGCCTCAGGTATTTGGGTGGAGTCTCCTTCTAGTTGTGTTCTCAGGTATTTGGGTGCTGTCCCCCTGGAGCAATGGCCTCAGGTATTTGGGTGGAGTCTCCTTCTAGCGGTGGCCTCAGATATTTGGGTGGAGTCTCCTTCTAGCGGTGGCCTCAGGTATTTGGGTGGCATTGACCTCTAAGGCTGGCCTCAAGTGTTTTGGTGGACTCTCCCTCTAGTTGTGTTCTCATGTATTTGGGTGCTGTCCCCCTGGAGTAATGGCCTCAGGTATTTGAGTGGAGTCTCCTTCTAACACTTTTCCCAGGTAGTTGGGTGGCATCCCACTCTAGCGGTGGCCTCAGGTGCTTGGGTGGCATCGACCTCTAGTGGTGGCCTCAGGTATTTTGGTGGACTCTCCCTCTAGTTGTGTTCTCAGGTATTTGGGTGCTGTCCCCCTGGAGCAATGGCCTCAGGTATTTGGGTGGAGTCTCCCTCTAGTTGTGTTCACAGGTATTTGGGTGCTGTCCCCCTGGAGTAATGGCCTCAGGTATTTGGGTGAAGTCTCCTTCTAGTTGTGTTCTCAGGTATTTGGGTGCTGTCCCCCTGGAGCAATGACCTCAGGTATTTGGGTGGAGTCTCCTTCTAGCGGTGGCCTCAGATATTTGGGTGGAGTCTCCTTCTAGCGGTGGCCTCAGGTATTTGGGTGGCATTGACCTCTAAGGCTGGCCTCAAGTGTTTTGGTGGACTCTCCCTCTAGTTTTGTTCTCATGTATTTGGGTGCTGTCCCCCTGGAGTAATGGCCTCAGGTATTTGAGTGGAGTCTCCTTCTAACACTTTTCCCAGGTAGTTGGGTGGCATCCCACTCTAGCGGTGGCCTCAGGTGCTTGGGTGGCATCGACCTCTAGTGGTGGCCTCAGGTATTTTGGTGGACTCTCCCTCTAGTTGTGTTCTCAGGTATTTGGGTGCTGTCCCCCTGGAGTAATGGCCTCAGGTATTTGGGTGGAGTCTCCTTCTAGCGGTGGCCTCAGGTATTTGGGTGGCATTGACCTCTAGGGCTGGCCTCAGGTGTTTTGGTGGACTCTCCCTCTAGTTGTGTTCTCAGGTATTTGGGTTCTGTCCCCCTGGAGTGATGGCCTCAGGTATTTGAGTGAAGTCTCCTTCCAGCACTTTCCCCAGGTAGTTGGGTGGCATCCCCCTCTAGTGGTGGCCTTAGGTGTTTCGGTGGAGTCCTCCTCTAGTGGTGACCTTGGGTGTTTCCGTGGAGTCCTCCTCTAGTGTTGGCCTCAGGTATTTGGGTGAAGTCCCCCTATAGTGGTGGCGTCAGCTATTTGGTTGGAGTCTCCCTCTAGTGGTGGCCTCAAGTATTGCAGTCTGTGACAAGTCTATGGTTTACTTGCTTAGAATAAGCTCTCCTCATTCCCTCCTACACCAAAGTCCTGGACTTGGTTAGCTAACCACTGTGGGCTTGCCTCCTAGACATTTCGGAGGCAATGGTGTGATCATGTGTGCTGTTGCATAGCCTTTATCTGTGACTGGACTGGGGATGTTGGGGTTCTGGTGACAATCTGCCAGCTTGCTGGTTGATTTCTGAAGATGCACCATGGGCTCACGTGTTTTTCAGCTTCCCTCCTTCCAGTACCCCCGTCCTTTGACAAACATCCCGGAGAGCTTTCTTCTTTTATCAACATTTACTCTTGAACAGCTTCATACTTTACATTACCTTTACAGATAGTACTTACATTTTATATTTGACATAATAACTGTTACTTCATGAGGTCCATGGAACCCCCCTCTCCTAGATCAGCACATTAATAGATCGGCAGGTGGTCACCCTGTTATCATCTCCGTCTGCACTTATTGTGTCATCTGCAGGAGTGACAGACGGTGACACTAATCCGGGACTAATCCAGAGCACTAATACCACAACCATTCGTGCCAGGGTTCCCCATCAAGATTAACCCTCGCTGTGCCTGAGACATGTCCGCCCTTTTCAACTCATCCAACACCTTCACTAGAGGGACCTACTTAACCAGTTTATCATGAAGGAACCCCACAAATCACATTCAGATCACTGGGAACCCCAACCAATGACTATTATACCTCCAGATGAGGGTACATTGGAGTGATTAGTAGAGAGGATCCCAGACCAATGGCTATTATACCTCCAGATTGGGGTACATTGGGGTGTACAGTAAGGAGCAATCCTATCGATGCTTATTATAGCTACAGATCAGGGTACTTTGGGGTGCTCAGTAAGGAGGAACCCCAAGCAATGATCATCATACCTCCAGATCGGGGTACATTGGGGGGATCAGTAAGGAGGAACCCCAACCATTGACTATCATACCTCCAGATCAGGGTACATTGGGGTGTCCAGTAAGGAGGAACCCCAACCAATGATTATCATACCTCCAGATCGGGGTACATTGGAGTGATCAGTAGAGAGGATCCCAGACCAATGGCTATTATACCTCCAGATCGGGATACAGTGGGGTGATCAGTACGGAGGAACCTCAAGCAATGATTATCATACCTCCAGATAAGAGTACAGTGGGGTGGACAGGATAGGATGAGGTATAAGAATAGAGTATCTGACACTCGGGGCTGATCTTCAGAACATTATTCTCAGTAATTATAATGAAATGAAGCAATTAATAATAATTATATCAGAAAGAAGGGAAGAGAGTGCAGTGCTCTCTAACATTGGTGGCTCATGGAAGAGTGTTGGGGAACATCCCTTACATTGGGGGAGACTAGAGAAGAGCCCCTTCAGACTGGTGGTCAGTGGGAGGAATGCTTCTCTCATTGGTGGTCACTAGAGAAGAGCCCCTTTAGACTGTGACCAGTGGGAGGAATGCTCCTCTCATTGGTGGTCACTAGAGAAGAGCCCCTTCAGACTGGTGGTCAGTGGGAGGAATGTTCCTCTCATTGGTGCTCACTAGAGAAGAGCCCCTTTAGGCTGGTGGTCAGTGGGAGGAATGCTCCTTACAACAGTGGTCAGTATAGAATAGCCCATTTAGACTGGAGGTCAGAGGGAGGAATGCTTCTTACAACAGTGGTCACTAGAGAAGAGCCCCTTTAGGCTGGTGGTCAGTGGGAGGTATGCTCTTCTCATTGGTGGTCACTAGAGAAGAGCCCCTTTAGACTGGTGTTCAGTGGGAGAAATGCTCCTTACAACAGTGGTCACTAGAGAAAAGCCCCTTTAGACTGGTGGTCAGTGGGAAGAATGCTCTTCTCATTGGTGATCAGTGGGATGAACCCCTTTAGACTGTGGCCAGTGGGAGGGATGCTCCTCTCATTGGTGGTCACTAGAGAAGAGCCCCTTCAGACTGGTGGTCAGTGGGAGGTATGCTCTTCTCATTGGTGGTCACTAGAGAAGAGCCCCTTTAGACTGGTGTTCAGTGGGAGAAATGCTCCTTACAACAGTGGTCACTAGAGAAGAGCCCCTTTAGACTGGTGGTCAGTGGGAAGAATGCTCTTCTCATTGGTGATCAGTGGGATGAACCCCTTTAGACTGTGGCCAGTGGGAGGGATGCTCCTCTCATTGGTGGTCACTAGAGAAGAGCCCCTTCAGACTGGTGGTCAGTGGGAGGAATGTTCCTCTCATTGGTGCTCACTAGAGAAGAGCCCCTTTAGGCTGGTGGTCAGTGGGAGGAATGCTCCTTACAACAGTGGTCAGTATAGAATAGCCCATTTAGACTGGAGGTCAGAGGGAGGAATGCTTCTTACAACAGTGGTCACTAGAGAAGAGCCCCTTTAGGCTGGTGGTCAGTGGGAGGTATGCTCTTCTCATTGGTGGTCACTAGAGAAGAGCCCCTTTAGACTGGTGTTCAGTGGGAGAAATGCTCCTTACAACAGTGGTCACTAGAGAAGAACCCCTTTAGACTGGTGGTCAGTGGGAAGAATGCTCTTCTCATTGGTGATCAGTGGGATGAACCCCTTTAGACTGTGGCCAGTGGGAGGGATGCTCCTCTCATTGGTGGTTACTAGAGAAGAGCACCTTTAGGCTGGTGGTCAGTGGGAGAAATGTTCTTCTCAATGCTGATCAGTGGAAAGAGCCCCTTTAGACTGTGACCAGTGGGAGGAATGCTCCTTGCATTGGTGGTCACTAGAGAAGAGCCCCTTTAGACTGGTGGTCAGAGGGAGTAATGCTCCTTACAACAGAGGTCAGTATAGAAGAGCCCCTTTAGACTGGTGGTCAGTGGGAGGAATGCTCCTTACAATGGTGGTCACTAGAGAAGAGCCCCTTTAAGCTGGTGGTCAGTGGGAAGAATGCTCTTCTCATTGGTGATCAATGGAAAGAGCCCCTTAAGACTGGTGGTCAGTGGGAGGAATGCTCCTCTCATTGGTGGTCACTAGAGAAGAGCCCTTTTAGACTGGTGGTCAGTGGGAGGAATGCTCCTTACATTGAAGGTCACTAGAGAAGAGCCCCTTTAGGCTGGTGGTCAGAATGCTCTTCTCATTGGTGGTCACTAGAGAAGAGCCCCTTCAGACTGGTGGTCAGTGGGAGGAATGCTCCTCTCATTGGTGGTCACTAGAGAAGAGCCCCTTTAGACTGGTGGTCAGTGGGAGAAATGCTTCTCTCATTGGTGGTCAGTACATATTCCCCATCTCATGTTGGTGTCCCCATTGTATAGCTGAGTAGGGGGTATCACGAGGTCCTTCTCCTGACATTCATTGTGTGCCATGAAATGAGTTGCAGTAGAAATCACAGACTCTTTATTGATGGATCTGAATCCACTCTACAATAAATATGTTATGTACACATCATTATATACAGTGCAGGGGCACGATCCTGTGGGTGGCGGTGTGTTAGTAGGGGTGTCAGTGTGTGGATGAGGGACAGACAGAACTTGGGGGAAGATTTCTAATCTTGCACACTTCAGCATTTTTCCTGTAATGGCATTAGTTCATTGGATGAGCATTTTCTGGGGATGGTGGCATGTGAATGGTCGCAAGAGTGGCAGCTAATTGGATGCCCCTTGGAAGGGGCAGTGGCAGTTGTCTAGACACTCCTTGACAGGGACAGTTACAGTTGATTGGATGTCCTTAAATGGGGATGGTTATAGTTGGTTGGACGCCCTTTGGTTGGGATGGTGGCAGTTGTTTGGACGCCCTTTGGTGGGGATGGTGGCAGTTGATTGGACATGATTAGATGGAGACAGTAGCAGTTGAATTGAGACACTTTGGTGGGGTTGGTGGCAGTTTATTGGATGCCCTTTGGTGGGGATGGTGGCTGTAGTTTAGTTAACTTCTGGTGGGGATGGTGGCAGTTTAATGGGTACTCTTAGATGGAGACAATAGCAGTTGATTAGACAACCATAGGTGGGGACAATAGTGGCCTAATGAACACCCTTTGGTGAGGATGGTGGCAGTTGTTTGGACACCCTTTGGTGGGGATGGTGGCAGTTAAATTGGACACCCTTAGATGGAAACAGTTGCAGTTGAATTGAGACACTTTGGTGCGGTTGGTGGCAGTTTATTGGATGTCCTTTGGTGGGGATGGTGGCCGTAGTTAACTTTTGGTGGGGATGGTGGCAGTTTATTGGATACTCTTAGATGGAGACAATAGGAGTTGATTAGACAACCATAGGTGGGGACAATACTGGCCTAATGAGCACCCTTTGGTGGGGATAGTGGCAGTTGTTTGGACAACCTTTGGTGGGGATGATGGCAGTTTATTGGAAACTCTTAGATGGGGACAATAGCAGTTGATTAGACAACCGTTGGTGGGACAATAGTGGCTTAATGAACACCCTTAGGTGGGGATGGTGGCAGTTGATTAAACAACCTTAGATTAAGACAATAGCAGTTGATTGGACACCCTTTGGTGGGGATGGTGGCAGTTTATTGGAAACTCTTAGATGTGGACAATAACAATTGATTGGACAACCGTTGGTGGGACAATAGTGGCTTAATGAACACCCTTTGGTGGGGATGGTGGCAGTTTATTGGAAACTCTTAGATGGGGACAATAGCAATTGATTGGACAACCGTTGGTGGGACAATAGTGGCTTAATGAACACCCTTTGGTGGGGATGGTTGCAGTTGATTAAACAACCTTAGATTAAGACAATAGCAGTTGATTGGACACCCTTTGCTGGGGATGGTGGCAGTTTATTAGACGCACATTGGTGAGGATGGTGGCGGAAGTTTGCATGGTCCTTGGGGGGGGGCAGTGGAAGTTGCCTGAATGATCCTAGGCAGGGACAGTGGCAGTTGATTGGATGCTTTTTGGTGGAGACAGTGGCAGTTGATTGGACACCCTTAGATGGGGACAATAGCAATTGACTGTACGCCCCTTAGTGGGAATATTGGCAATTGTCTGAACACTCCTTGGTAAAGACAGTGGAATATGTGTGGACATGTTTTAGTGGTAGTTTCTATATGGGATATAAACCTACATGGTGCTGCAAACTTGTCCTCTTTGTCATTACCCCCCTCCCCAGCCTGGCGTGGCAGTCCGTCTATGGAGACAGATGTATGAGCAGGGTGGGAGGAGGCAGTGATATCCTACGACTACGAGCCTGTTCCCGGCTCTGCCAGTCTATGTTGGGGAAGATGAGGAAGAACGTTGGACAGTCTTCACCTAGTAGAGTCTTCAAGAGTCAATCCTCAGCCTGAAGATCACCCGTCCCTGGAATTTGTCCCGTTCATCCTGATTTTTGATGTTGGCAGCGTTTATGCGACATTCCACATTATGGTCCATGTTCTGTGTCACGTTCAGGAATTTCACTGCCACAAATGGCTGCGTGTAATTTTTCTGTTGGGGGGGGGGGGGGAAGACCAAGAAAAGTGAGATTGGCGGAGTGATTGGAGAATGATGGCAGAACACAGCATCTGATTGGTTGATGAATTCTCCCCAACGGGGGAGGTTCTTACCTGCGCCCGGTTTCCATAGTAGGGGAAGTACTTGAGGTCGATGCTGCCCAGGCCCTGGTTGGTGCTGGGGAAGTAGACTCTGCTGCCCAGGAGATTGTCATTTTCCTCGTTCTGGAGGAGAGGAGAGAAGGGTCAGGGTCCGGGGTGATATCACATTGATTGTTCTATCATAAACCGGGTCAGATATTGGGGGTGATATAACATTGATTGTCCTATCATACACCGGGTCAGATATGGGGGGTGATATCACATTGATTGTCCTATCATACACCGGGTCAGATATTGGGCTGGTATCACTTTTAATAGTCTATGATACACCGTATATTCTAATACTGTATATCACTCTCATCCCTGAAGAGATACGGCCATACAGACTCTACACAAGTGGTGATTCGTCATATCTCAGAAGAGGCCGGAATGTACCATGATGGGTGTCTAGCAGTGTCTAATACAGATGCATATTCTATATGTTGGGTGTCTGTATGGGATGTAGGCATCTCCTGTAGGTTCCACCTCTTCCTGTCTCATATATAAGGTTACATTCTATATTCTATATATTAGTGATGCATATTCCATATTCTGGGTGGCTGCATAGGGGTATAAGCAGGGGCTGGCTATGGTGGTCTATCAGATACATTTATAGGGTCTATAAGTGATTTTACGGCATCTCCTCTAGGTTCCATCTCTTCTTGTCTTATATATAAACCTAGATACTATATTCTTTATAATAGTGATGTATATTCTATATACTTGATGTCTGCATTGGATGTAGACATCTTTCATAGGTTCCACCTCTTATTGCCTCCTATATAAGGCTCTATACTACATTTTATATAATAGTGATGCATACTCTATGTTATAGGTGCCTGTATGGGATATAAGCAAGGACAGGCTATGGCGTCTATCAGGTACAGCTATAGGGTCTGTAAAGTGACTATACAGCATCTCCTCTAAGCTCCACCTCTTCTTGTCCCATCTACAGAGTTACATAATATATTTTTTTTATAATACTTGGTGTTTGTATTAAGTGTAGTCATCTCCTAAAGGGTTCCACCTTCTCTCGTCTCCTATTTAAGGCTACATACTATATTTTATATAATAGGTTTAGGGTATAGTCTATGTTCTAGGTGCCTGTATGGGATATCAGCAGGGGCAGGCTATGGGGTCCACCAATCTTGGGTTCCACCTCTTCTTGTCCCATCTACAGAGTTACATAATATATTCTTTACAATACTTGGTGTCTGTATTGGGTGTAGTCATCTCCTATAGGTTCCACCTTCTCTCGTCTCCTACATACTATATTTTATATAATAGGGTTAGGGTATAGTCTATGTTCTAGGTGCCTGTATGGGATATTAGCAGGGGCAGGCTATGGGGTATCATGTTTAAGTTCCACCTCTTCTTGTCCCATCTATAGAGTTAGACTAGTGATGTATATTCTATGTTCTAGGTGCCATGTATGGGATAGAAGGGGAAGGCTGTGGGGAACATCTATAGGGTCTTTGAGGTGACTATACGGCATCTCTTAGGGGTACTATTTCTTCTTGTCTCATATAGAAGGTATCATGTATCTACAATTCCAAATATACATAGGAATTATGTATGAAGAGTGAAATTATAGGGTTGCACAAGGCATCTCCTATAAGTTCCACCTCTTCCTACCATATTCTGTATAGTGGTGATGCATATTCTATCCTTTATATAGATTGGAGTTAGGAATGAAAAGTGACCTTATAGGGTTGCTCTACTATGGCACCTCCTATAGGGTCCATCTCCCACCATCTTTATACAGATATGTGTTTCTCTCACTATCAAAGGCAGGTGTCTTCTATAGCATTGGGATGTGTGGTCTTCATATCAGGGTTGACTATGGGGGGTCTATAAGCTGCTTCTATAGGTCTCTATGAGGAGCCTACGATGCCCCCTATAGGCTCCACCTCTTACCGTCTCATTTACAGCGAGTTTTATCTTCTGGAGATAAAGAGAAAGACACAGAATAGTTTGAGATAACAGACATGACAGACGGGAAGCAGAACCGCTCAGATCCCCCCAAAAAACTTACCCTGCCGAAACATCTGATAGTGATGGAGGTGTTGGAGAGGCTCGGGATGACTTTTGGGAAGAAGTTTATCACCTGCCGTAATAGAGATGGAGAAGAATGATGAGGACCAACGTTCTGATGTTAGGAGAAGAAGAGTGGAGAAATGTGGGCATCATGAAGAGCCACGGGGGGGGGGGTAACCTATGAACAGTCCGATATAGACAGTGCCGGGGCAAGAGGACATCTAGAGCCCAGGAGATTCATGCCAAACTTTGCCAACCCATTCAAGATGTATGAGCATTATGTGTCAGCAAAAATCCCCCCTCCCCCCACTAATACCCCCTAAGCATAAATTCCCCCAGTACAAATACGCCCCCCTGCTGAAACCCCCCCTCCCAGCAAAAATCTTTGCCCCCCACCCCAAACACAAATGCCCCTCCCCCAAAAAAGTCACCCCTCCTAGCAAAAATGCTCTACCCCTCAAATTTCCCCTCCGAGTACACATTCTCAACCCCCCGACTCCAATTCCCCCCCTCCTAGCACAAATCCCCCCTAAATTTCCTCTCCTATAACAAATCCCCCCCCCCAAACAAAAATGTCTCCTCCTAGCATAATTCTCCTCCCCTTTTATCATATAATCTCTTCTAGCCCAAATCCTTACCCAAATCCTTACAGCACTCCTAGCAATTCTTACCCCCTGCAGCCCCCTCAAATTGCCCCTCCCAACACAACTCCCTCAAAATCACCACTTCCAGCAATGCTTACCCCCTGCTGCCCCCCCCCCCCCCCAAATTGCCCCTCTCAACACAAATTCCCCTAAATCACCTCTCCTAGCAATTCTTGCCCCCTGCTGCCCCCCCCCAATTTCCCCTCTTAATACAAATCCCCCTAAATCCCCGCTTCTAGCAATACTTACCCCCTGATGACCCCCCCCCTAAATTGCCCCTCCCAACACACATCCCCCTAAATAATCACTCCTAGCATTTCTTTCCCCCTGCCGCCCCCCAAATTGCCCCTCCTAACACAAATCCGCCTAAATTCCCACTCCTAGCAATACTTACCCCCTGCTGCCACCCCCCCCCCCCAAATTGCCCCTCCCAACACGAATCCCCCTAAATCCCCACTCCTAGCAATTTTTACCCCCTGCTGCCCCCTCAAATTGCCCCTCCCAACACAAATCCTCCTAAATCACCACTCTTAGCATTGCTTACCCCCTGCTGCCCCCCAAATTGCCCCTCTCAACAAAAATCACCCTAAATCAGCACTCCTAGCAATTCTTACCCCCTGCAGCCCCCTCAAATTGCCCCTCCCAACACAAATCCCCCAAAATCACCACTCCCAGCAATGCTTACCCCCTGCTGCCCCCCCCAAATTGCCCCTCTCAACACAAATTCCCCTAAATCACCTCTCCTAGCAGTTCTTACCCCCTGCAGCTCCCCCCCTCCCCCCCCAAAAAAAATTACCACTTCCAACACAAATGGTCCGAAATCACCACTCCTAGCAATTCTTGCCCCCTGCTGCCCCCCCCCCCCAATTTCCCCTCTTAATACAAATCCCCCTAAATCCCCGCTTCTAGCAATACTTACCCCCTGATGACCCCCCCCCTAAATTGCCCCTCCCAACACACATCCCCCTAAATCACCACTCCCAGCAATGCTTACCCCCTGCTGCCCCCCCCAAATTGCCCCTCTCAACACAAATTCCCCTAAATCACCTCTCCTAGCAATTCCTACCCCCTGCAGGCCCCCCCCCCAAAAAAATTACCACTTCCAACACAAATGGTCTGAAATCACCACTCCTAGCAATTCTTGCCCCCTGCTGCCCCCCCCAATTGTCCCTCCCAACACACATCCCCCTAAATCATCACTCCTAGCCGCCCCTCCTGTCCCCCCCTTGTCCCAGCCCTGGATATAGGAAACATATATATAGTCACCTCCAGATGTCTATACTAATGTCTGACTGTCTCTCACATTGACAACAAAGGTACGATCACTCAGACAGTATGGTGGACCTGTGTTCTTGTGCGGATGGAGGTAACATACAAAGACGTAGGGGAGAGAAGAGAGTGTGGTCACCAGGACAGGAAATTAGACAATATCTTCAACAAGGGTACAAGACAGCATTGAGAACCTGATCGATGTTCTCATCATTCCCTCCTCCTCTCTCCACGATGAGAGTGGAGGACCAGTACGATCACTCATACAGTATGGTGGACCTGTGTTCTTGGATGTCTACTTTGTGCGGATGGAGGTAACATACAAAGACGTAGGGGAAAGAAGAGAGTGTGGTCACCAGGACAGGAAATGAGACAATATCTTCAATAACAAGGGTACAAGACAGCATTGAGAACCTGATCGATGTTCTCACCATTCCCTCCTCCAATCTCCACAATGAGAGTGGAGGACCAGAAACTCCTAAGAGGAGGCCATTGTGTCAGGTGAGGTCTGGGCCACAGAGTTCAGTCAGCATCACCTCTCGTCACGTATTAGAAGAGTTGGGGTGATGTAAAGGTGTTACAACAGTTTGTTTGGGGAGGGGGGGTCTGTGTATCAGCATATTTGGGGGTATACATAGATATGTAGCACCAATATTTAAAAAGGGCCCAAAAAACATCCCTGGGAATTACAGACCAGTTAGCCTAACATCAATAGTATGTAAACTCTTGGAGGGGCTGATAAGGGACTATATACAAGATTTTAGTAATAAGAATGATATCATTAGCAGTAATCAGCATGGATTCATGAAGAATCGTTCTTGCCAAACCAATCTATTAACCTTCCATGAGGAGGTGAGTTGCCATCTAGATAAAGGAAGGCCCGTAGACGTTGTGTATCTGGATTTTACAAAAGCATTTGACACAGTTCCCCATAAACGTTTACTGTACAAAATAAGGTCCGTTGGCATGGACCATAGGGTGAGTACATGGATTGAAAACTGGCTACAAGGGCGAGTTCAGAGGGTGGTGATAAATGGGGAGTACTCAGAATGGTCAGGGGTGGGTAGTGGGGTTCCCCAGGGTTCTGTGCTGGGACCAATCCTATTTAATTTGTTCATAAACGATCTGGAGGATGGGATAAACAGTTCAATCTCTGTATTTGCAGACAATACTAAGCTAAGCAGGGCAATAACTTCTCCGCAGGATGTGGAAATCTTGCAAAAAGACCTGAACAAATTAATGGGGGAGGGGCGACTACATGGCAAATGAGGTTCAATGTAGAAAAATGTAAAATAATGCATTTGGGTGGCAAAAATATGAATGCAATCTATACACTGGGGGGAGAACCTCTGGGGGGATCTAGGATGGAAAAGGACCTGGGGGTCCTAGTAGATGATAGGCTCAGCAATGACATGCAATGCCAAGCTGCTGCTAACAAAGCAAACAGAATATTGGCATTAAAAAGGGATCAACTCCAGAGATAAAACGATAATTCTCCCGCTCTACAAGACTCTGGTCCGGCCGCACCTGGAGTATGCTGTCCAGTTCTGGGCACCAGTCCTCAGGAAGGATGTACTGGAAATGGAGCGAGTACAAAGAAGGGCAACAAAGCTAATAAAGGGTCTGGAGGATCTTAGTTATGAGGAAAGGTTGTGAGCTCTGAACTTATTCTCTCTGGAGAAGAGACGCTTGAGAGAGGATATGATTTCATTGTATAAATACCGGACTGGTGACCCCACAATATATAAATACCGGACTGGTGACCCCACAATATATAAATACCGGACTGGTGACCCCACAATATATAAATACCGGACTGGTGACCCCACAATATATAAATACCGGACTGGTGACCCCACAATAGGGATAAAACTTTTTCGCAGAAGAGAGTTTAACAAGACTCGTGGCCACTCATTACAATTAGAAGAAAAGAGGTTTAACCTTAAACTACGTAGAGGGTTCTTTACTGTAAGAGCGGCAAGGATGTGGAATTCCCTTCCACAGGCGGTGGTCTCAGCGGGGAGCATTGATAGCTTCAAGAAACTATTAGATAATCACCTGAATGACCGCAATATACAGGGATATGTAATGTAATACTGACACATAATCACACACATAGGTTGGACTTGATGGACTTGTGTCTTTTTTTCAACCTCACCTACTATGTAACTAAGTATATGAGGGGAGATGTAATATATGGTAAATCCCCACCCTCCCCCAAATGCCTCACCCGGTTCATTTTAATGAGCACACATGGCGTTCCATTGGCATATCCGAACATGGGATCGACTCCTATCCCGGAGCAGTCACCCAAATTATCCCGAACAAACTGACAAGCCTTCTTGGGGTAATTCCTGACCTCCCCAAAGTCGTCCTGCCTGTTGTAGACTCCAGACGGGCACACGGTGCCCCTATGTTCTTGGACAGATTGGTTGTAATCTGTGGGAGAGAAGGTGATATTGATGACTCCAGAAGATTCCTCAGAGGTAAGGCCACACATTAAAAAACACCTACACTACTGAGAATATCGGAGGACAGAGAAACAGAGGAAGGAATGTAGAGAGAAGAGGAATATGATGGCAGCCTAGGTACAGACATTGGAGGAGTACTGAATGGGGAAGATGCCTTTGAGGGGGTGGTCAGTGGAACTTGGATGTTGGAGATGTGAATAGATGGAGGACCACCGTATAGAGGTAGATATCATGGGCAGAGATTGGGCACAGTGTGTGTTGGAGAGATGGCTGAAGGTGAAGTATCTGTGAGATAGCAGATACCAGAGAAATGCACAATAACCCAGGATGATGGGTTAAGGAAGATCATATTTAGAGAGGGGCAATATTGGTGAAATACAGGATACAAGAGATGGGTAAAAGACCTACAGTCTAAAAGATATCAGAAATATTAGATACAAAATGCCCTGCTTGTCATTTACAGGCAATGGAGACATTGCATGATATAGGTACAGTTGAAACGTTTGGAGGAAATAGTGGGGGTAGTTACTAGATGAAGGTGTGACAGAGTTTTGAGGAGATATATGGGGAAGGATCTTAGATGATTGTGTCAGGGACACGTTGGATAGTAGAGGGCCCTGGAGATGGGTACCAGGCGTAGGTGCTGGGGAGTTATTGGATGACAGATGGTCCTCTGCAGGTGACAGAGTTTTGGACCGATAGCGGGGAAGGATCTCAGATGATTGTGTCAGGGACACGTTGGATAGTAGAGGGCCCTGGGGATGGGTACCGGGCGTAGGTGCTGGGGAGATATTGGATGACAGATGGTCCTCTGCAGGTGACAGAGTTTTGGACCGATAGCGGGGAAGGATCTCAGATGATTGTGTCAGGGACACGTTGGATAGTAGAGGGTCCTGGGGATAAGTATCAGGTGCTGGGGAGATATTGGATGACAGATGGTCTTCTAGGTGGGGGCAGGTGACTGAGTTTTGGGGTGATAGTGGGGAAGTATATCAGATAAAGGTGTTAGGATATTTTGGATGATTCAGATGATTCTGTAGGTGGATGCAGGTGGCAGAGGAATGATAGATGGGAAAGATATCAGATGAATGATTTAGGGACACATGGGATCGTAGATGGTCCTGGGGATGGGTATCAGGTGGTGCTGGGGAGATGTTGGATGACAGATGGTCTTAGGGACAAGTCCAGGCGGCAGACTTTTGGGTAAAAGAGGGGTGTGCATATCGGTGGAGGGTGATGGGAAGGTATAGATGAAATATTGGAAGACAAATATAAATAGAATGTATAGAAGATCTCAGTAGACTTACCTTGCAGCACAGTATTAAGGCCATCAACATATCTCTGCCAGGTAGCGTTCTGTCCATTGATGCTATATACAATCTCTAGGGTGTCCAGCTTGGGTCTGATCATTAACCCTGTGAGGAGAAAGGCCACAGATATGAGAGAGATATCTGACTGATGACACTTAGACTTTGCATGGAGTTGGAGAGTGCAGTGTACATGGCTGGAAAACATTCAAATGCTCACCCACTCCACCATGTTCTCCCTAAAGACTGACAATTCACCCACTCCACCAGGTTCTCCCTAAAGACTGACAATTCACCCACTCCACCATGTTCTCCCTAAAGACTGACAACTCACCCACTCCACCAGGTTCTCCCTAAAGACTGACAATTCACCCACTCCACCAGGTTCTCCATAAAGATTGACAATTCACCCACTCTACAAGGTTCTCCATAAAGACTGACAATTCACCCACTCCACCATGTTCTCCCTAAAGACTGACAACTCACCCACTCCACCAGGTTCTCCCTAAAGACTGACAATTCACCCACTCCACCATGTTCTCCCTAAAGACTGACAATTCACCCACTCCACCATGTTCTCCCTAAAGACTGACAATTCACCCACTCCACCAGATTCTCCCTAAAGACTGACAATTCACCCACTCCACCAGGTTCTCCCTAAAGACTGACAATTCACCCACTCCAACAGGTTCTCCCTAAAGACTGACAATTCACCCACTCCACCAGGTTCTCCCTAAAGACTGACAATTCACCCACTCCAACAGGTTCTCCCTAAAGACTGACAATTCACCCACTCCACTAGGTTCTCCCTAAAGACTGACAATTCACCCACTCCAACAGGTTCTCCCTAAAGACTGACAATTCACCCACTCCACCAGGTTCTCCCTAAAGACTGACAATTCACCCACTCCAACAGGTTCTCCCTAAAGACTGACAATTCACCCACTCCACCAGGTTCTCCCTAAAGACTGACAATTCACCCACTCCAACAGGTTCTCCCTAAAGACTGACAATTCACCCACTCCACCATGTTCTCCCTAAAGCCTGACAAATCACCCACTCCACCATGTTCTCCCTAAAGACTGACAATTCACCCACTCTACAAGGTTCTCCCTAAAGACTGACAATTCACCCACTCCACCAGGTTCTCCCTAAAGACTGACAATTTACCCACTCCACCATGTTCTCCCTAAAGACTGACAATTCACCCACTCCACGAGGTTCTCTCTAAAGACTGACGATTCACACACTCCACCAGGTTCTCCCTAAAGACTGACAATTCACCCACTCTATGAGGTTCTCTCTAAAGACTGCCAATTCACCCACTCTACGAGGTTCTCCCTAAAGACTGACAATTCACCCACTCCACCAGGTTCTCCCTAAAGACTGACAATTCACCCACTCCACCAGGTTCTACCTAAAGACTGACAATTCACCCACTCCACCAGGTTCTACCTAAAGACTGACAATTCACCCACTCCACCAGGTTCTCCCTAAAGACTGACAATTCACCCACTCCACCAGGTTCTCCCTAAAGACTGACAATTCACCCACTCCACCATGTTCTCCCTAAAGACTGACAATTCACCCACTCCACCAGGTTCTCCCTAAAGACTGACAATTCACCCACTCCACTAGGTTCTCCCTAAAGACTGACAATTCACCCACTCCACCAGGTTCTCCCTAAAGACTGACAATTCACCCACTCCACCATGTTCTCCCTAAGGACTGACAATTCACCCACTCCACCAGGTTCTCCCTAAAGACTAACAATTCACCCACTCCACCATGTTCTCCCTAAGGACTGACAATTCACCCACTCTACCAAGTTCTCTAAAAAAAACAAAGACTCACTCACTACACCATGTTCTCCCCAAAGGCTGACAGTTCACTCACTGCACCATATTCCCCACTAAGACTGATGACGCCAACTTGTTCTGCCCAAAGACTGATAGTTTGCCACACCACCAACTTCTCCCCAAAAAACTGAGGGCTCCACCATGTTTCCCTCAAGAACTGAAGACTCGCCCACTCTATCATGTGCTCCCCAAAGACTGACGGATCACCCACTACACATGTTCTCCTCAAAGGATGAATACTTACCCATTCCACATAGTCTCCCCAAAACTACGGCATGTTCCTCCTAAAGACTGACTGACACTCCTCCACGCTCACCTCAAAGACCGATGGCTCACCCACTCCACCATATTCTACCAAAAGACGGGCACATCATCCACACCATTATGTTCTTCTCAACAACAGACTGCTCACCCATTGCACCATCTTCTCTGTATAAACTGACAGCTTATCCAGTCTACCACGCTCCTCCAAAAGTCTGATGGACCACCTACTTTATCATGTTCTCTTCAACAATCGACTGCTCATCCACTCATAATTACATAGTTACATGGTAGGTGAGGTTGAAAAAAAGACACCATGTTCTCTGCATAACTGACAGCTCCTCCACGCCACCATGTCCACCCCAGATACTGATGGCTCACCCACTCCACCATGTTCCCTTCAAAAACAGACAGCTCACCTACTCCATCATGATCTCCCAAAAAAACGATGGCTCACCCGCTGCACCATTTTCTTCCCAAAGACTCACGATTTACCCACTGCATCATGTTCTCTACGAATGATGACTCTACCCACTCCACCATTTTCTTCTCAAAGTCTGACAGCTCACCCACTCCACCATGTCCTCCTCAAAGACTGATGACCACTGAACCATGTTCTACTCAAGGCTGATGGTTCTCAGTTCCACTGTGCTTTCCCCATAGACTGAGGTCTCCCCACTCCACCATGTTTCTCTTAAAGACTGATGGTTCACCCACACTGCCATGCGCTCCTCAAAGGATTATGGCTCACCCACTGCACCATGTTCTACACAAAGACTGGCAGCTCACCCACTCCACCATGTTCTACCCAAAGGCTGACAGCTCTCCTGAACAAAGTCCTGCTGTCCATTTTCCTGGCAGCCCCCTCTTTACATGAAGGTTTAGAAGTTTGTATACAGCTGTCCCCATCACACTAGGATCCCATGAGCGTCCATTATGTACTTCCACCAGCTATGGTATATGAATATAGGAAACCCCCACAAGAAGTAGATGATGAGTGTCGGGGGGGATGTTCTCTCACCTGGATTGACCAGTCGATCTGCGTATTTTGGATTATATTCGTCGATGGTCTGCAGCATTACCCACATACTGAGAATGAAGACGGCCGTGAGGAAGGCGTAGAAAACCAGGTAGAACATGAGGATCATTGCTGGGGGAAGAAAGGGTTAGTCAATATTAGTCCCCGACTCTACCAGGGGGTGCAGTGGGTTATGTATCATCTTCAGACTGATGCCAAAGGATGATAAAATTGGGGGTGTGAATGAGGCACCATCTGTATATTATAGTCCTATATTTCACAAAACTCTGTTATTCAGAAGTGGATCTCTGGTGGTGCCCTTTATGAAGTCCTTGTCTCTGTGATTGACTGGTGTGCATCTCAAAGTGTCAGAGAGTAGAGTGGATGACTAGGACACAACAGGAACCGAAAACCCCCCAATAATTGTAAAGACACGTGACGGGAAATGGGAAGCCGTCTGCAGGTCAGAGACATCGACCAATACTGACCGTATACCAAGACGACCGCATGGAGGGTCAATGTACATAGTATACAGAACCCATCACCTCTGAAAATAGGCCTTCAACGTTCACCTCTGAAAATAGACCTTCAACGTTCACCTCTGAAAATAGACCTTCAACGTTACAGACTTAGGAACATGTGTCCTGGTCCTTATATAATGAGATATAGGAATGAGATAGTCCTGACTGTGTCCTGTGTTATTAGTCAGGTCCTGGTCCTTATATAATGAGATATAGGAATGACATAGTCCTGACTGTGTCCTGCGCTATTAGTCAGGTCCTGGTCCTTATATAATGAGATATAGGAATGAGATAGTCCTGACTGTGTCCTGTTATTAGTCAGGTCTTGGTCCTTATATAATGAGATAGTCCTGACTGTGTCCTGTTATTAGTCAGGTCTTGGTCCTTATATAATGAGATAGTCCTGACTGTGTCCTGTGTACATAGTTAGGTCCTGGTCCTTATATAATGAGATAGTCCTGACTGTGTCCTGTGTACATAGTTAGGTCCTGGTCCTTATATAATGAGATAGTCCTGACTGTGTCCTGTGTACATAGTTAGGTCCTTGTCCTTATATAATGAGATAGTCCTGACTGTGTCCTGTGTACATAGTTAGGTCCTGGTCCTTATATAATGAGATAGTCCTGACTGTGTCCTGTGTACATAGTTAGGTCCTGGTCCTTATATAAGGAGATAGTCCTGACTGTGTCCTGTGTACATAGTTAGGTCCTGGTCCTTATATAATGAGATAGTCCTGACTGTGTCCTGTGTACATAGTTAGGTCCCGGTCCTTATATAATGAGATAGTCCTGACTGTGTCCTGTGTACATAGTTAGGTCCCGGTCCTTATATAATGAGATAGTCCTGACTGTGTCCTGTGTACATAGTTAGGTCCCAGTCCTTATATAATGAGATAGTCCTGACTGTGTCCTGTGTACATAGTTAGGTCCCGGTCCTTATATAATGAGATAGTCCTGACTGTGTCCTGTGTACATAGTTAGGTCCTGGTCCTTATATAATGAGATAGTCCTGACTGTGTCCTGTGTACATAGTTAGGTTCTGGTCCTTATATAATGAGATAGTCCTGACTGTGTCCTGTGTACATAGTTAGGTCCTGGTCCTTATATAATGAGATAGTCCTGACTGTGTCCTGTGTACATAGTTAGGTCCCGGTCCTTATATAATGAGATAGTCCTGACTGTGTCCTGTGTACATAGTTAGGTCCCAGTCCTTATATAATGAGATAGTCCTGACTGTGTCCTGTGTACATAGTTAGGTTCTGGTCCTTATATAATGAGATAGTCCTGACTGTGTCCTGTGTACATAGTTAGGTCCTGGTCCTTATATAATGAGATAGTCCTGACTGTGTCCTGTGTACATAGTTAGGTCCTGGTCCTTATATAATGAGATAGTCCTGACTGTGTCCTGTGTACATAGTTAGGTCCCGGTCCTTATATAATGAGATAGTCCTGACTGTGTCCTGTGTACATAGTTAGGTCCCAGTCCTTATATAATGAGATAGTCCTGACTGTGTCCTGTGTACATAGTTAGGTTCTGGTCCTTATATAATGAGATAGTCCTGACTGTGTCCTGTGTACATAGTTAGGTCCTGGTCCTTATATAATGAGATAGTCCTGACTGTGTCCTGTGTACATAGTTAGGTCCCGGTCCTTATATAATGAGATAGTCCTGACTGTGTCCTGTGTACATAGTTAGGTCCCGGTCCTTATATAATGAGATAGTCCTGACTGTGTCCTGTGTACATAGTTAGGTCCCAGTCCTTATATAATGAGATAGTCCTGACTGTGTCCTGTGTACATAGTTAGGTCCCGGTTCTTATATAATGAGATAGTCCTGACTGTGTCCTGTGTACATAGTTAGGTCCCGGTCCTTATATAATGAGATAGTCCTGACTGTGTCCTGTGTACATAGTTAGGTCCTGGTCCTTATATAATGAGATAGTCCTGACTGTGTCCTGTGTACATAGTTAGGTCCCGGTCCTTATATAATGAGATAGTCCTGACTGTGTCCTGTGTACATAGTTAGGTTCTGGTCCTTATATAATGAGATAGTCCTGACTGTGTCCTGTGTACATAGTTAGGTCCCAGTCCTTATATAATGAGATAGTCCTGACTGTGTCCTGTGTACATAGTTAGGTCCTGGTCCTTATATAATGAGATAGTCCTGACTGTGTCCTGTGTACATTGTTAGGTCCCGGTCCTTATATAATGAGATAGTCCTGACTGTGTCCTGTGTACATAGTTAGGTCCCAGTCCTTATATAATGAGATAGTCCTGACTGTGTCCTGTGTACATAGTTAGGTCCTGGTCCTTATATAATGAGATAGTCCTGACTGTGTCCTGTGTACATAGTTAGGTCCTGGTCCTTATATAATGAGATAGTCCTGACTGTGTCCTGTGTACATAGTTAGGTCCCGGTCCTTATATAATGAGATAGTCCTGACTGTGTCCTGTGTACATAGTTAGGTCCTGGTCCTTATATAATGAGATAGTCCTGACTGTGTCCTGTGTACATAGTTAGGTCCCGGTCCTTATATAATGAGATAGTCCTGACTGTGTCCTGTGTACATAGTTAGGTTCTGGTCCTTATATAATGAGATAGTCCTGACTGTGTCCTGTGTACATAGTTAGGTCCCAGTCCTTATATAATGAGATAGTCCTGACTGTGTCCTGTGTACATAGTTAGGTCCTGGTCCTTATATAATGAGATAGTCCTGACTGTGTCCTGTGTACATAGTTAGGTCCCAGTCCTTATATAATGAGATAGTCCTGACTGTGTCCTGTGTACATAGTTAGGTCCCGGTCCTTATATAATGAGATAGTCCTGACTGTGTCCTGTGTACATTGTTAGGTCCCGGTCCTTATATAATGAGATAGTCCTGACTGTGTCCTGTGTACATAGTTAGGTCCCAGTCCTTATATAATGAGATAGTCCTGACTGTGTCCTGTGTACATAGTTAGGTCCTGGTCCTTATATAATGAGATAGTCCTGACTGTGTCCTGTGTACATAGTTAGGTCCTGGTCCTTATATAATGAGATAGTCCTGACTGTGTCCTGTGTACATAGTTAGGTCCTGGTCCTTATATAATGAGATAGTCCTGACTGTGTCCTGTGTACATAGTTAGGTCCCGGTCCTTATATAATGAGATAGTCCTGACTGTGTCCTGTGTACATAGTTAGGTCCCGGTCCTTATATAATGAGATAGTCCTGACTGTGTCCTGTGTACATAGTTAGGTCCCGGTCCTTATATAATGAGATAGTCCTGACTGTGTCCTGTGTACATAGTTAGGTCCCGGTCCTTATATAATGAGATAGTCCTGACTGTGTCCTGTGTACATAGTTAGGTCCCGGTCCTTATATAATGAGATAGTCCTGACTGTGTCCTGTGTACATAGTTAGGTCCCAGTCCTTATATAATGAGATAGTCCTGACTGTGTCCTGTGTACATAGTTAGGTCCTGGTCCTTATATAATGAGATAGTCCTGACTGTGTCCTGTGTACATAGTTAGGTCCCGGTCCTTATATAATGAGATAGTCCTGACTGTGTCCTGTGTACATAGTTAGGTCCTGGTCCTTATATAATGAGATAGTCCTAACTGTGTCCTGTGTACATAGTTAGGTCCCGGTCCTTATATAATGAGATAGTCCTGACTGTGTCCTGTGTACATAGTTAGGTCCTGGTCCTTATATAATGAGATAGTCCTGACTGTGTCCTGTGTACATTGTTAGGTCCTGGTCCTTATATAATGAGATAGTCCTGACTGTGTCCTGTGTACATAGTTAGGTCCCAGTCCTTATATAATGAGATAGTCCTGACTGTGTCCTGTGTACATAGTTAGGTCCTGGTCCTTATATAATGAGATAGTCCTGACTGTGTCCTGTGTACATTGTTAGGTCCCAGTCCTTATATAATGAGATAGTCCTGACTGTGTCCTGTGTACATAGTTAGGTCCTGGTCCTTATATAATGAGATAGTCCTGACTGTGTCCTGTGTACATAGTTAGGTTCCTGGTCCTTATATAATGAGATAGTCCTGACTGTGTCCTGTGTACATAGTTAGGTCCCAGTCCTTATATAATGAGATAGTCCTGACTGTGTCCTGTGTACATAGTTAGGTCCTGGTCCTTATATAATGAGATAGTCCTGACTGTGTCCTGTGTACATAGTTAGGTCCTGGTCCTTATATAATGAGATAGTCCTGACTGTGTCCTGTGTACATAGTTAGGTCCAGGTCCTTATATAATGAGATAGTCCTGACTGTGTCCTGTGTACATAGTTAGGTCCTGGTCCTTATATAATGAGATAGTCCTGACTGTGTCCTGTGTACATAGTTAGGTCCTGGTCCTTATATAATGAGATAGTCCTGACTGTGTCCTGTGTACATAGTTAGGTCCTGGTCCTTATATAATGAGATAGTCCTGACTGTGTCCTGTGTACATAGTTAGGTCCCTGGTCCTTATATAATGAGATAGTCCTGACTGTGTCCTGTGTACATAGTTAGGTCCTGGTCCTTATATAATGAGATAGTCCTGACTGTGTCCTGTGTACATAGTTAGGTCCCAGTCCTTATATAATGAGATAGTCCTGACTGTGTCCTGTGTACATAGTTAGGTCCTGGTCCTTATATAATGAGATAGTCCTGACTGTGTCCTGTGTACATAGTTAGGTCCTGGTCCTTATATAATGAGATAGTCCTGACTGTGTCCTGTGTACATAGTTAGGTCCCGGTCCTTATATAATGAGATAGTCCTGACTGTGTCCTGTGTACATAGTTAGGTCCCGGTCCTTATATAATGAGATAGTCCTGACTGTGTCCTGTGTACATAGTTAGGTCCTGGTCCTTATATAATGAGATAGTCCTGACTGTGTCCTGTGTACATAGTTAGGTCCCGGTCCTTATATAATGAGATAGTCCTGACTGTGTCCTGTGTACATAGTTAGGTCCCGGTCCTTATATAATGAGATAGTCCTGACTGTGTCCTGTGTACATAGTTAGGTCCTGGTCCTTATATAATGAGATAGTCCTGACTGTGTCCTGTGTACATAGTTAGGTCCCAGGTCCTTATATAATGAGATAGTCCTGACTGTGTCCTGTGTACATAGTTAGGTCCTGGTCCTTATATAATGAGATAGTCCTGACTGTGTCCTGTGTACATAGTTAGGTCCTGGTCCTTATATAATGAGATAGTCCTGACTGTGTCCTGTGTACATAGTTAGGTCCTGGTCCTTATATAATGAGATAGTCCTGACTGTGTCCTGTGTACATAGTTAGGTCCCTGGTCCTTATATAATGAGATAGTCCTGACTGTGTCCTGTGTACATAGTTAGGTCCCTGGTCCTTATATAATGAGATAGTCCTGACTGTGTCCTGTGTACATAGTTAGGTCCCAGGTCCTTATATAATGAGATAGTCCTGACTGTGTCCTGTGTACATAGTTAGGTCCTGGTCCTTATATAATGAGATAGTCCTGACTGTGTCCTGTGTACATAGTTAGGTCCAGGTCCTTATATAATGAGATAGTCCTGACTGTGTCCTGTGTACATAGTTAGGTCCTGGTCCTTATATAATGAGATAGTCCTGACTGTGTCCTGTGTACATAGTTAGGTCCTGGTCCTTATATAATGAGATAGTCCTGACTGTGTCCTGTGTACATAGTTAGGTCCTGGTCCTTATATAATGAGATAGTCCTGACTGTGTCCTGTGTACATAGTTAGGTCCTGGTCCTTATATAATGAGATAGTCCTGACTGTGTCCTGTGTACATAGTTAGGTCCTGGTCCTTATATAATGAGATAGTCCTGACTGTGTCCTGTGTACATAGTTAGGTCCCTGGTCCTTATATAATGAGATAGTCCTGACTGTGTCCTGTGTACATAGTTAGGTCCCGGTCCTTATATAATGAGATAGTCCTGACTGTGTCCTGTGTACATAGTTAGGTCCTGGTCCTTATATAATGAGATAGTCCTGACTGTGTCCTGTGTACATAGTTAGGTCCCTGGTCCTTATATAATGAGATAGTCCTGACTGTGTCCTGTGTACATAGTTAGGTCCTGGTCCTTATATAATGAGATAGTCCTGACTGTGTCCTGTGTACATAGTTAGGTCCCAGGTCCTTATATAATGAGATAGTCCTGACTGTGTCCTGTGTACATAGTTAGGTCCCAGTCCTTATATAATGAGATAGTCCTGACTGTGTCCTGTGTACATAGTTAGGTCCCTGGTCCTTATATAATGAGATAGTCCTGACTGTGTCCTGTGTACATAGTTAGGTCCCGGTCCTTATATAATGAGATAGTCCTGACTGTGTCCTGTGTACATAGTTAGGTCCTGGTCCTTATATAATGAGATAGTCCTGACTGTGTCCTGTGTACATAGTTAGGTCCCTGGTCCTTATATAATGAGATAGTCCTGACTGTGTCCTGTGTACATAGTTAGGTCCAGGTCCTTATATAATGAGATAGTCCTGACTGTGTCCTGTGTACATAGTTAGGTCCTGGTCCTTATATAATGAGATAGTCCTGACTGTGTCCTGTGTACATAGTTAGGTCCCGGTCCTTATATAATGAGATAGTCCTGACTGTGTCCTGTGTACATAGTTAGGTCCTGGTCCTTATATAATGAGATAGTCCTGACTGTGTCCTGTGTACATAGTTAGGTCCCGGTCCTTATATAATGAGATAGTCCTGACTGTGTCCTGTGTACATAGTTAGGTCCTGGTCCTTATATAATGAGATAGTCCTGACTGTGTCCTGTGTACATAGTTAGGTCCCTGTCCTTATATAATGAGATAGTCCTGACTGTGTCCTGTGTACATAGTTAGGTCCTGGTCCTTATATAATGAGATAGTCCTGACTGTGTCCTGTGTACATAGTTAGGTCCTGGTCCTTATATAATGAGATAGTCCTGACTGTGTCCTGTGTACATAGTTAGGTCCCAGGTCCTTATATAATGAGATAGTCCTGACTGTGTCCTGTGTACATTGTTAGGTCCTGGTCCTTATATAATGAGATAGTCCTGACTGTGTCCTGTGTACATAGTTAGGTCCCAGTCCTTATATAATGAGATAGTCCTGACTGTGTC